>NC_057806.1:224719646-224890589 GCF_018294505.1 Triticum aestivum
CCTATAGCCGTCGTCGCCGCCGTTCGCCGGAGCCTCGCCGAGGTTGTCCCGCGCCGTGTCTCTTTTTCTCCCCTCAGTTCAGTTTTTCTTCTAAACCATTCCGGTTCTTTCTTAACCGTTCCGGCTTTCTCTCGTTCTTTGTTTCAGTTTTCTTTTCCGAAAACCCTAGATCGGTTTTCGTTCTTCTTTCGGACTGTTCGTCTCAACGAACGTGATCACCGATTATTCCCCGGTTAACGACGCCCGTTCGTTTAATCGTTCTTCTTTTCTTTTCGTCGGATTTTTTCCGCGATCGTGATCTCAGATCCGATCTTCATTCTAGTCTTTCTTCTCGCTCGTTTATCGGAATCAGGTGATTCGAGCGCCTGGAGTTTCATTTCAAAACCTCCGTTCCGTCTAATCAACTTAAACAAGTTTTTGCCCCGGTAAAATTTGACCTAGTTTCAACTTGCTAGAACCGAGTTGTTTTCTTCCGCCGTTTGTTTTCCGTTTCTTTGTTCGGTTCGTTCTTTCTTTGCAATCAGAGTTCTTAAGTTGAACTTCCTGGTTCATTCTCCTGTTCGAGTTTTACCTGTGCATTAGATGAGTACTTATTGTATGCTTGTTGTTTGTCTATGATAGATCACCCGGATTCAGTTGGAGGATGACTTAACATATGAGGAGAAGCCAATCAAGATTCTCGATTATGCCAGCAGAGTTACCCGCAGCAAGGTTATTAAGTTTTGCAAAGTTCAGTGGAACCACCACTCAGAGGATGAAGCCACCTGGGAAAGAGAAGAAGATTTGCTCAAGGACCACCCTCACCTATTTTCTAGCCAACCCGAATCTCGAGGGCGAGATTCATGTTAAGGGGGTAGGTTTGTAACATCCCAAATTTTCAATTTGGAATGTTATACACTAGATCATCATGCATAGCATATTTTCTTGCATTTTGGTCGATCCTAGAAATTTCACGCAACTCAAGGACCCTCGGAGAGAGTTGGAGATTTCGTTATTTTCATATTTGAGAGTTCTCTCAAATTTTGGAAAAGAGGATCATTTGATTTATTTATTTAATCTTCAATTATTTTTCCAATATCAAAAATAATGAGAGAGGGAATAATATGACTTTCCCAAATTTAGGAAAAATGAAGATTTAATGAATAAATCAAATTTTGGTTTTGCCAGAGTTTCGTTTGCTTTTTATTTGGATAAGGAAAAATGCGCGTTTTCAAAAAATTGCATTCTAGGTCCGGAGTAAAGTTCATTTTGTTCGGCTCATTTTTAGGAGTCGGGAAAAATTTACTTTAGTAATTTTGGAGTTTGTTTAGTTTAGTTTTCTTTTGTTTTCTGTGCGCGAATCCAGTTAAAAAAAGGACCAAGGCCAGCCGGGCCAAAGGCCCAGCCAGCCGGCCGCCTCCCCAGCCAGCGCGCGCGCCAGGCGCAGCGCCAGGCCGCCGCCTCCCTCGCTCTAGGCCGAGTCCCAGAGGGACTCTAGGCCGGTTAGCCCCCCCTTTCCTTGTTTTGTTTTCCCTCTTTTGCTTGCCCCCTACCCCAAGTAATCCCCCCACCTATATAAATACACCCCAACCCCCCGCCCTCTCCTCACATCAATCCTAAGCCCCTCTCCTCCTTAGCCGCGCCCCACCCCGCGCCCCTCACCCGCCGCCGCCCTATAGCCGCCGTCGCCATCGTTCGCCGGATCCTCGCCGAGGTTGTCCCGCGCCGCGTGTCTTTTTCTCCCCTCGGTTCAGTTTTTCTTCTAAACCATTCCGGTTCTTCCTTAACCGTTCCGGTTTTCTCTCGTTCTTTGTTTCAGTTTTCTTTTCCGAAAACCCTAGATCGGTTTTCGTTCTTCTTTTGGACCGTTCGTCTCAACGAACGTGATCACGGATTATTCCCTGGTTAACGACGCCCGTTCGTTTAATCGTTCTTCTTTTCTTTTCGTCGGATTTATTCCGCGATCGTGATCTCAGATCCGATCTTCGTTCTAGTCTTTCTTCTCGCTCGTTTATCGGAATCAGGTGATTCAAGCGCCTGGAGTTTCGTTTCAAAACCTCCATTTTGTCTAATCAACTTAAACAAGTTTTTGCCCCGGTAAAATTTGACCTAGTTTCAACTTGCTAGAACCGAGTTGTTTTCTTCCGCCGTTTGTTTTCCGTTTCTTTGTTCGGTTCGTTCTTTCTTTGCAACCGGAGTTCTTAAGTTGAACTTCCTGGTTCATTCTCCTGTTCGAGTTTTACCTGTGCATTAGATGAGTACTTATTGTATGCTTGTTGTTTGTCTGCGATAGATCACCCGGATTGCGCCGCTTGTTACTTCGAAACCCTAGGTCTCGCGGATCATCAGCAAGGCAAGTAACACTTTGATCATACCTTTTTCTACAACCCATGTTTTATTGCATTAGATCAATCCTCTCACATTGCATGATTAGGATCTAATTAAACTATGGGATGGGAAGTAGATGAGGTAGTACCTATCACCTGTATTATTATGAAACCTTTGGGAGTTACTTCTACGTTTGCTTATTATGCCATGCTATGCTAGTAGACGTGGATTGGGTGAGTGATATCCATGATAGATGTGAGTTGATAATTTTAATGGTTTATCTAAGGTGGCAACTTAAACACACATCTGGGTGGATTGAGGCACCTGATGTCTATCAGGACTTGCCTGTTTTATCTTGGACCGCCACCCAGACTCAAAGGGAACATAAGATCATTCATGCTAGAAACTTCCGTGTGCATCCACATGCTACTATGGGCTCTGGCATAGTTGACTAAGTTGTGCGAACTCTTACGGGGTGGACTAGCAGATGTAGGGGTTGTAGGTGGTACGGTCTACCCCACATGTAAGGTGCTAGCGCTTCTGAAAGACTATGTCTCGGTCATCCGTTTCTCAAACACCATGTAGTGCGAGAAAACAAACGGAGGCGATCGAGTCATGTGGGGAAAAGTGCGCAAACCTCTGCAGAGTGTACAAACTAATCATGATTAGCCGTGTCCCCAGTTATGGACAACTTTAGTATCTAGTACTTGAATATCATGTGAATCTCAACATGTTACTTCTAATTAATGTTGTTGGGTTTTTAACTGTTCACTTAATTGGGATCGGAATGCTGTCAACCATTCTCGATGTTTAACAACTACTATGATAGTTAAATAAATTTATTCCTTTGCAGTAGGGAAAAACTGGCTTTACGCAAAACTGTAACCATAGAGCTTTCCACCAGCCATATATGCATATAGTATAGCTGTTTCATTCCATTACTCTCTATGTGTTACATTGCCAGCATATTCCATGTGCTGACCCGTTTTCGGGCTGCAACTTCTCATGTTGCAGACTTTTCAGACGACGAGTAAGGTGCTTTTAGGTCGTGGTTCTATACTCAGTGATGCCGTTGGAGTTGATGGACCCATTTATCTTCCGAGTCTTCCGCTGTTATCGTTATTAGATGGCCTTAAGCCATATTTATTGTAATAAGTTCTCTTTGAGACAACAATGTAATAAGTGTGTGATTGCCACTCTACTATAAATCCTTCGATGTACTGTGTGGTGTCAGCATTACTGATCCAGGGATGACACCTGAGCACAGAGCACTTGATCCATTCGGGTCGGGTCGCCACACTCCCAGAGGCTACAAGCTCAGCTATATCCTTCAAATTCACTTTGATTCCTCAAACAATGAAGCTGAGTATGAGGCACTTTTATACGGGTTGCATATGGCTATCTCACTCAGCGTCCGTCGCCTGATGGTCTACGACGACTCAGACTTAGCGGTCAATCAAGTAATGAAGGAATGGGATATCAGGAGTCCAACCATGACTGGTTATTGCAACACAGTAAGGAAGCTAGAAAAGAAGTTTGAGGAGTTAGAACTCCACCTCATACCCCGAATAAGGAATCAAGCCGCTGACGATCTGGCAAAGTTGGGTTCCACACAGAAACCTATACCCAACAATGTGTTCTTGGAACATCTCCATACCCTATCAGTCCAGGAAGATCCTTTCAAAGAGGATCCCCCACAACCGAAAAGTTCTACTGATCCGACTGAGATTGAAGTCTCGGCCGTAGTCGACCTAATCATGGAAGTCTTGGTAAACACCCCCGATTGGACGGTACCATACATTGCGTATCTGCTCAGGAAGGAGCTTCCGGAGGATGAAGATGAGGCCCGCTAGATTGTCCGACGAACCAAAGCCTTCACGGTGATAGGTGGTCAGCTTTACAGAGAAAGCGTCACCGGAGCCGCTCAGCGATGTATCACTCCAGAAAGAAGGTCGAATGATTCTAAATGATATCCACTCGGGGGCCCATGGTCACCATGCGTCCTCTCGGACCATCATAGCCAAAGCATACTGATACATCTCCAACGTATCTATAATTTTTGATTGTTCCATGCTATTATATTATCAACCTTGGATGTTTTATATGCATTTATATGATATTTTATATGATTTTTGGGACTAACCTATTAACCTAGATCCCAGTGCCAGTTTCTGTTTTTTTCCCCTTGTTTTAGAGTATCGCGAAAAAGGAAAATCAAACGGAGTCCAATTGACCAGAAACTTCAAGGAACTTATTTTTGGACCAGAAGAAGCCCACGGAGTATCAGAGTTGGACTAGGAGAGTCCCGGGCTACCCATGAGGGTGGGGGCGCGGCCACCCCCTGGGCGCGCCCCCTGCCTCGTGGACAGCCCGGAGGTCCACCGACGTACTTCTTCCTCCCTTATATACCCATATACCCTAAAAACTTTAGGGAGCACAATAGATCGGGAGTTCCGCCGCCAGAAGCCTCCGTAGCCATCGAAAACCAATCTAGACCCGTTCTGGCACCCTGCCGGAGGGAGCAATCCCTATCCGGTGGCCATCTTCATCATCCTGGTGCTCTCCATGACGAGGAGGGAGTAGTTCTCCCTCGGGGCTGAGGGTATGTACCAGTAGCTATGTGTTTGATCTCTCTCTCTCTCGTGTTCTTGAGGTGGCACGATCTTGATGTATCGCAAGCTTTGCTATTATAGTTGGATCTTATGATGTTTCTCCCCCTCTACTCTCTTGTAATGGATTGAGTTTTCCCTTTGAAGTTATCTTATCGGATTGAGTCTTTAAGGATTTGAGAACACTTGATGTATGTCTTGCGTGGGATACCCGTGGCGACAATGGGGTATTCTATTGATCCACTTGATGTATGTTTTGGTGATCAACTTGCGGGTTCCGCCCATGAACCTATTCATAGGGGTTGGCACACGTTTTTGTCTTGACTCTCCGGTAGATTCTTTGGGGCACTCTTTGAAGTACTTTGTGTTAGTTTGAAAAGATGAATCTGAGATTGTGTGATGCATATCGTATAATCATACACATGGATACTTGAGGTGACAATGGAGTATCTAGGTGACATTTGGTTTTAGGTTGATTTGTGTCTTAAGGTGTTATTCTAGTACGAACTCTAGGGCTGTTTGTGACACTTATAGGAATAGCCCAACGGATTGATTGGAAAGAATAACTTTGAGGTGGTTTCGTACCTTACCATAATCTCTTCGTTTGTTCTCCGCTATTAGTGGCTTTGGAGTGACTCTTTGGAGTGAAAGTATGAACCCTAGGCCTTGTTTCCTAGCATTGAAATACTGTTTGTGCTCACTTTTATCATTACTTACCTTGCTGTTTTTATATTTTCAGATTACAAAAACCATTATCTACTATCCATATACCACTTGTATCACCATCTCTTCTCCGACCTAGTGCACCTATACAATTTACCATTGTGTTGGGTGTGTTGGGGACACAAGAGACTCTTTGCTATTTGGTTGCAGGGTTGCTTGAGAGAGACCATCTTCATCCTACGCCTCCTACGGATTGATAAACCTTAGGTCATCCACTTGAGGGAAATTTGCTACTGTCCTACAAACCTCTGCACTTGGAGGCCCAACAACATCTACAAGAAGGTTGTGTAGTAGACATCAAGCTCTTTTCTGGCACTGTTGCCGGGGAGGTTAGCGCTTGAAGGTATATCTTTAGATCTTGCAATCAAATATTTTAGTTTCATGTTTTATCACTAGTTTAGTCTATAAAAGAAAACTATAAAAAATGGAATTGAGTTTACCTCATACACTTCATCTTTTTAATATCTTTCGTGAGTATGATGGGAAGGAAAATTATGCCAAAGTGTTAGAAGAAGAGTGCATTAAAATGTTTGGCACTAAATCTTTGAATGATGAGCATGATTGCAATGTTGTTAGTATGAACTCCTTGAATATCCATAGTACTAATGATGATTGCACTAGTTATGATGAAAATGTCTCCTATAAACATGTCAATTTTTGTGGAGTGCATTGGGTTTGTAAGTACACACCAAATAGGGAAGATAGATATTGCAAGAGGCATAAGAATTTAGAAACTAAATTTTTGCAAGAAAGGCTAGATGTGTGTGCTGAAAGATTCAATATTTATCGCCATCCTTGTGAACTTTGCAATGAACATGGTCATTTAAAGCTCCAATGCTATTTGTTTCATGATCAAGTCGTGTCCAAAAATTATGATAACTTGATTACCCTTGAGCATCATAAAGAGCTTAGTCTTCTTTTGGGTTATGAAGAAATGAGACGTATGACTGAGGGTATTCCAAAATTTAATCTCGATAAATTTCTTGATTTTGATCTAGAGGAAATTTATATGTATTGTGCGGTGAATTGCATTGAAAATCCTTATATTGCCAATTACATAAAGACAAGAAAACTAATAGAAGATGAAGAGAATACTAATGAAAGGGAAGAGGCTTCCCAATATCCTCCTATAATTTTTTATGATGAATCAGGTAACGAGGAGGAGCTTTCTGTTCAACCAATCTCATCAATAAGGAGCTCAAACAAGAGGGGTAAACCCGCACATGATGTGAAGAAGAAAAAAAACGGAGAAGCAAAGGTAAAAAGGTATCCCTCCCAAATGATGTTACTCCTACTACTCATTGTGATGATGATAATTGCTATACTATTGGTGCTATCCATACTATTAATGATGAGAGTGATTATTCTTATGATATGAAAAGGCCCAAGCTTGGGGATGCTATGTTTGATGAAGATGATGTTTTTGAGAATATATTGCTGCAATTAATGTTTGTCCCAAGCTTGGGGATGCTACGTTTAATGAATATGATAGTTTTAGTCTCCCAAGTTTTGATATGCAAATTTATAATGATGATAGAATGCCTCCTACTTATCATGATTATATTGGAGAGGTCATGACTTTATTTATTAATGATTCCACTATCTTGGAAGAGGTTTCAATTGATTATGATGAGAACAAAGTTGCTA
The DNA here is from genome assembly GCF_018294505.1 of Triticum aestivum. Taxonomy (NCBI): domain Eukaryota; kingdom Viridiplantae; phylum Streptophyta; class Magnoliopsida; order Poales; family Poaceae; genus Triticum; species Triticum aestivum. The sequence goes on from NC_057806.1 coordinate 224,726,933, forward strand.
CTTATGATGATTATTGTGATGACACTTATGCTATAAAAAGTAGTGATGATTATATTTAAACTTGTCATGATTATGATTACCCTTTTTCTAAACATTACTCTTTTAATGTGGAAACAATTTATAGTATTCGAGTCTCTTATGATACTCCCACTATTCTAAAGGAGAAGAATCTTGCTTATGTGGAGAGTAGTAAAATTTCTATGCTTGTAGATCATGAAAAGAATGCTTTAGGTGCTGGTTATATTGTTGAATTCATTCATGATGCTACTGAAAATTATTATGAGGGAGGAATATATGCTTGTAGGAATTGCAATAATATCAAGTTTCCTCTCTATGTGCTTAAAGTTTCAATGTTATGCTTGTTTTGCCTTCCTATGCTAGTTGATTATTGTTCCCATAAGTTGTTTGCTCACAAAATCCCTATGCATAGGAAGTGGGTTAGACTTAAATGTATTAGTCATATTCTTCATGATGCTCTCTTTATGTCTCAATTCTTATCCTTTATGTGAGCATCATTGAAATCGTCATGCCTAGCTAGGGGCGTTAAACGATATCGCTTGTCGGGAGGCAACCCAATTTTATTTTTGTTCCTTGCTTTTTGCTCATGTTTAGTAATAAATAATTTATCTAGCCTCTGTTATGATTGAGTTTTTATGTTTTAATTAGTGTTTGTGCCAAGTAGAACCGTTGGGAAGACTTGGGGAAAGTCTTGTTGATCTTGCTGTAAAAAAACAGAAATTTTAGCGCTCACGAGAATTGCTGCCATTTTTTATTGGAGAGTGATATTTAGTTAATTATTTTTGAATATGATTAATAGATAAATTCCTCAAGCCAGAAATTTATTTTAGAATTTTTGGGGTTCCAGAAGTTTTTGTTAGTTACAGATTACTACAGACTGTTCTGTTTTTGACAGATTCTGTTTTTCGTGTGTTGTTTGCTTATTTTAATGAATCTATGGCTAGTAAAAGAGTTTATAAACCATAGGGAAGTTGTAATACAGTATATATTACACCAATATAAATAAATAATGAGTTCACTGCAGTACCATGAAGCGGTGTTTTGTTTTCTTTCGCTAACGGAGCTTACGAGTTTTCTGTTAAGTTTTGTGTTGTGAAGTTTTCATGTTTTGGGTAAAGATTCGATCGACTATGGAATAAGGAGTGGCAAGAGCCTAAGCTTGGGGATGACCAAGGCACACCAAGGTAATATTCAAGGACAGCCAAGAGCCTAAGCTTGGGGATGCCCCGGAAGGCATCCCCTCTTTCGTCTTCGTTCATCGGTAACTTTATTTGGAGCTATATTTTTATTCACCACATGATATGTGTTTTGCTTGGAGCGTGAATTTATTTTATTTTGTTTTGCTTACTGTTTGAATAAAGTATCAAGATCTGAAATTCTTAAATGTTAGAGAGTCTTCACATAGTTGCATAATTATTCAACTACTAATTGATCTTCACTTATATCTTTCGGAGTAGTTTGTCGTTGCCCTAGTGCTTCACTTATATCCTTTTAGAGAACGGTGGTGGTTTTATTTTATAGAAATAATTGATCTCTCATGCTTCACTTATATTATTTTGAGAGTCCTTTAGAACAGCATGGTAGTTTGCTTTGGTTATGAAACTAGTCCTAATATGATGGGCATCCAAGAGGGATATAATAAAAACTTTCATATAAAGTGCATTGAATACTATGAGAAGTTTGATTCCTTATGATTGTTTTGAGATATGGAGATGGTGATATTAGAGTCATGCTAGTTGAGTAGTTGTGGATTTGAGAGATACTTGTGTTAAAGTTTGTGATTCCCGTAGCATGCACGTATGGTGAACCGTTATGTGATGAACTCGGAGCATGATTTATTTATTGATTGTCTTCCTTATGAGTGGCGGTCGGGGACGAGCGATGGTCTTTTCCTGCCAATCTATCCCCCTAGGAGCATGCGCGTAGTACTTTGTTTCGATAACTAATAGATTTTTGCAATAAGTATGTGAGTTCTTTATGACTAATGTTGAGTCCATGGATTATACGCACTCTCACCCATCCACCATTGCTAGCCTCTCTAATACCGCGCACCTTTCGCCGGTATCATACACCCGCCATATACCTTCCTGAAAACAGCCACCATACCTACCTATTATGGCATTCCCATAGCCATTTCGAGATATATTGCCATGCAACTTACCATTGTTCCGTTTATTATGACACGCTCCATCAGTGTCATATTTCTTTGCATGATCATGTAGTTGACATCGTATTTGTGGCAAAGCCACCGTTCATAATTCTTCCATACATGTCACTCTTGATTCATTGCACATCCCGGTACACCGCCGGAGGCATTCATATAGAGTCATATCTTGTCCTAAGTATCGAGTTGTAATTCTTGAGTTGTAAGAAAATAAAAGTGTGATGATCATCATTATTAGAGAATTGTCCCAGTGAGGAAAGGATGATGGAGACTATGATTCCCCCACAAGTCGGGATGAGACTCCGGACGAGAAAAAAAAGAGGCCAAAGAAGCCCAAATAAAAAAGAGGCCATAAAAAAAGAGAAGGCCCAAATAAAAAAAATAAAAAATAAAAATAAAAAATGAGGGAAAAAGAGAGAAGGGGAAATGCTACTATCCTTTTACCACACGTGTGCTTCAAAGTATGACCATGATCTTCATGATAGAGAGTCTCCTATGTTGTCACTTCCGTATACTAGTGGGAATTTTTCATTACAGAACTTGGCTTGCATATTCCAATGATGGGCTTCCTCAAAATGCCCTAGGTCTTCGTGAGCAAGCGAGTTGGATGCACACTCACTTAGTTTCTTTTGTTGAGCTTTCATATACTTATAGCTCTAGTGCATCCGTTGCATGGCAATCCCTACTGACTCACATTGATATCTATTGATTGGCATCTCCATAGCCCGTTGATACGCCTAGTTGATGTGAGACTATCTTCTCCTTTTTTTTTCTCCACAACCACCATTCTATTCCACCTATAGTGATATATGCATGGTTCACGCTCATATATTGCGTGAAGATTGAAAAAGTTTGAGAACATCAAAAGTATGAAACAATTTCTTGGCTTGTCATCGGGGTTGTGCATGATTTAAATACGTTGTGTGGTGAAGATGGAGCATAGCCAGACTATATGATTTTGTAGGGATAGCTTTCTTTGGCCATGTTATTTTTAGAAGATGATTACTTTGTTAGTATGCTTGAAGTATTATTATTTTTATGTCAATATTAAACTTTTGTTTTGAATCTTATGGATCTGAATATTCTTGCCACAATAAAGAAGATTACTTAGAGAAATATGTTAGGTAGCATTCCACATCAAAAATTCTGTTTTTATCATTTACCTACTCGAGGACGAGCAGGAATTAAGCTTGGGGATGCTGTTACGTCTCCAACGTATCTATAATTTTTTATTGTTCCATGCTATTATATTATCAACCTTGGATGTTTTATATGCATTTATATGCTATTTTATATGATTTTTGGGACTAACCTATTAACCTAGAGCCCAGTGCCAGTTTCTGTTTTTTCCTTGATTTAGAGTATCGCAGAAAAGGAAAATCAAACGGAGTCTAATTGACCTGAAACTTCACGGGACTTATTTTTGGACCAGAAGAAGCCCACTGAGTATCGGAGTTGGACTAGGAGAGTCTCGGGCTGCTCACGAGGGTGCGGGCACGCCCCCTGCCTCACGGATAGCCCGGAGGTCCACCGACGTACTTCTTCCTCCCATATATACCCATATACCCTAAAAACTTCGGGGAGCACAATATATCGGGAGTTCCGCCGCCAGAAGCCTCCGTAGCCACCGAAAACCAATCTAGACTCATTCTGGCACCCTGCAGGATGGGGCAATCCCTCTCCAGTGGCCATCTTCATCATCCCGGTGCTCTCCATGACGAGGAGGGAGTAGTTCTCCCTTGGGGCTGAGGGTATGTACCAGTAGCTATGTGTTTGATCTCTCTCTATCTCTCTCTCTCGTGTTCTTGAGGTGGCACGATCTTGATGTATCGCAAGCTTTGCTATTATAGTTGGATCTTATGATGTTTCTCCCCCTCTACTCTCTTGTAATGGATTGAGTTTTCCCTTTGAAGTTATCTTATCGGATTGAGTCTTTAAGGATTTGAGAACACTTGATGTATGTCTTGCGTGGGATACCGGTGGTGACAATGGGGTATTCTATTGATCCAATTGATGTATGCTTTGGTGATCAACTTGCGGGTTCCTCCCATGAACATATGCATAGGGGTTGGCACACGTTTTCGTCTTGACTCTCCGGTAGAATCTTTCGGGCACTCTTTGAAGTACTTTGTGTTGGTTTGAATAGATAAATCTGAGATTGTGTGATGCATATCGTATAATCATACCCACAGATACTTGAGGTGACAATGGAGTATCTAGGTGACATTAGGGTTTTGGTTGATTTGTGTCTTAAGGTGTTATTATAGTACGAACTCTAGGGCTGTTTGTGACACTTGTAGGAATAGCCCAATGGATTGATTGGAAAGAATAACTTTGAGGTGGTTTCGTACCCTACCATAATCTCTTCGTTTGTTCTCCGCTATTAGTGGCTTTGGAGTGACTCTTTGTTGCATGTTGAGGGATAGTTATGTGATCCAATTATGTTATTATTGTTGAGAGAACTTGCACTAGTGAAAGTATGAACCCTAGGCCTTGTTTCCTAGCATTGCAATACCGTTTGTGCTCACTTTTATCATTAGTTACCTTGCTGTTTTTATATTTTCAGATGACAAAAACCATTATCTACTATCCATATACCACTTGTATCACCATCTCTTCGCTGAACTAGTGCACCTATACAATTTACCATTGTATTTGGTGCGTTGGGGACACAAGAGACTCTTTGCTATTTGGTTGCAGGGTTGCTTGAGAGAGACCATCTTCATCCTACGCCTCCTACGGATTGATAAACCTTAGGTTATCCACTTGAGGGAAATTTTCTACTGTCCTACAAACCTCTGCAGTTGGAGGCCCAACAATGTCTACAAGAAGAAGGTTGTGTAGTAGACATCACATACCGAGGAGGATTCTGTTGGCCATGTGCAAATGAGATGGCAAAAGATGTCTAACAAGCCTATCAAGCATGCAAAGGCTACCAGTTCTATTCAAACATGTCTCACAAGCATGCATGTGCCTTGAAGACTATTCCACTCGTCTGGCCATTTGCTGTTTGGAAGTTGGATATGGTTGGACCCTTCAAGACCAGCAGAAGTGGTTTCACTCATTTTCTTGTGGCAGTAGACAAATTCACCAAATGCATCAAGGCCAAGCCTATCAAGAATCTTGATTCAAGCACTGCCATCAGTTTCATCAAAGAGTTGATATTCAGATATGGTGTCCCTCACAGTAGTATCATAGATAATGGGTCCAACTATGATTCTGATGAGTTCAGGGCATTCTGTGCTTCCCAAGGTACTCGGGTTGATTACGCATCCTGTCGTGGAATTTTCATGGCAGATGTCCTAGCAAAAGGACTTAGTCATAGGGCCATCACAACTAGGAAGCTTAAAGGGGTTAATTGGGACAAAGGACACGAGAGGTTTATACTGGTTCGGCCCCTTATGGTGAAGGTAAGGCCTAGTCCAGTTGATGTTGTATTGCTAGGTTTCGATGACCAAGGAGTGAATCCGCTTGCTTGGTTATCGATCTGTTGTTTCTTGTCCCTAAGCCGCCGCCGGGTCGTCCCCTTATATACACGAGTTGACGCCTGGCGGCCTACAAAGTCCTGGCCGGCTCATAAAACGTCTCCGGCCCGGTGTCAGGACCCCGATCCTAAGTCACACTGATCTAGCATGTAACACATCATATCACTTTGCGGCCTCACGCACGGTATTCCCACGGGTGCCACCTTACCTGGCCCGGGACCGTTTGCGCCTTTTGGCTTACGTATATGATAGTGTCGCTAGCATCCATATGACAAAGAACCCGGGCTGACATGGCTAGTCGTGAACCCAAAGTGGCACTAACTTACAGGGACATGCATCCATGACCCAGCATCGAACGTGTCGGTCATCAGCGAGTGAATCCAGGCTGTAGCACTGGGCTAGCAGGACTCCGGTGAACCGGGCTGTAGCGGGCTAACAGGACTCTGGTATTCATCGAGTGACATTTCCCCGAAGGGACAGACACAGGAACGAAGAAGGACACATGCCGGCCAGCCTAAGTGTTCCGGAGCAGTAGCAAGATACCATGGCTCAGTGCAAACACTAGGAGACATTTCCCGGTAAGAGAGGCTACTAAGGATAAACAACTAGATAGCCAGATCCCACACATACCAAGCATTTCAATAACATACACACAATATGCTCGATATGTGCAAATACAACATGGCATCACAAAATGACTCTACAACTCAAGTATTTTATTCAATAGGCTCCGAGGAGCGAGATATTACAATCATGGTCTCATGACCCAACATTCAGAGCAAACAAGTCAAGCACAAGCGGAAGCTTAACATGTCTGAGTACATACATCTACAAATGAAAAAGGCTAAGAAGCCTGATTATCTACCAGATCCTGCCGAGGGCACAAGATCGTAGCTGAGGTAACAAGCTAAACGTCGAAGTCCACGCGGTACTACTAGCGAGACTGAAGCCTCTCTGCAAAAACATAAATTAAGCAACGTGAGTACAAATGTACCCAGCAAGACTTACATCAGATCTAACTACATATGCATCATTATCAACAAAGGGGGTGGTGGAGTTTAACTGCAGCAAGCCAGCTTTGACTCGATGGCTATCCTGAACTACGACTGCAATGTAACTCTTTGAGGTGGCGCACACGAGTCCACATATTCACCAACCAATACACCACTATGGAACCGCTCCCGTCTCCCTACGAGAACGCCATCCATAGCACTCACGCTTATCTTGCGTATTTTAGAGTATCCACTTTCACTTGTCTATGAACTATGCAAGGGGTCCAAGTTTCCATATCTGAGGAATCCGGCTATTCGAATAGATAGTGATAAACCTGCAGGGGTGTACTTCTTCACACACGCTCTCGCCACTTATCGCCCTGTACACGTCATGTACCTCGGCAACCTTCAAGCGGAAGCCGGGCGAGGGAGTCGGCCACGACCTGACTAACCATACAAGTCTCTCGTCCAGGTTTATCGCCTATTCGGGTTCCATCCGCAAGGAGATCCGGCCGGGGTGTCGCTCACGGCCCCAAACGATGTGAGCAGGGTTCCCAAGTCCACCATCCGGGTGCCACTTGGTACACCGGGCCACTGTGCCTAGTCTGTCCCAAGCCCACCTGTACCGGGTGCCACACTACCTACAAACACCAGAAACTAGTTGCAACTCCTGGACAGAGATCATGTTGATTAATAAGTCGAGAGGGGTCGAGTTACTGGAACCCAATGTGTGGTAGTAACTGGTCATGGATCACAAACACAGAACTGAGTTCCTGAAGACGGCTGCAATGAGACAACCCACCATGTACTCCTACATGGCCTCTCACCGCTACCTTTACCAAATCGTGTTCACACACTTAGCTCTCAATGGTAGGACATGTTCATACACCTCTGGTTCATCCCCGATGAATCAGACCTGACTCAACTCTAAGCAGTAGCAGGCATGACAAACAAGCATGAATGAGTAGGCACAACAGGGCTCAAACAACTCCTACTCATGCTAGTGGGTTTCATCTATTTACTGTGGCAATGACAGGTCATGCAAAGGATAAAGGGGTTCAGCTACCGCAGCAAGTAACAAATATGTCGTTGTTGTCCTAATGCAGTAAAAGAGAGCAGGAGCGAGAGAGTGGGATTTTATCGGAATGAACAAGGGGGTTTTGCTTGCCTGGCACTTCTGAAGATAATATAGCTCTTCATCGGTGTCATCGATCACATCGCCGGTACACGTCTATCGAGAGGGGACAATTACCGGCAAACAAGGAAGAACACAATCAATGCAATGCGACAATATGATGCATGAATGTGACATGGCAATATGATGTGATTTGGGCTAATGCATCTAGCAACAGGTTAAATGGGGCTGGTTTGAACACTAGGTTCAAATTCAAACTCCATATGTGAGAGTTTAAATGCCATTTAATTGAATTGTCCTAAACAGTGGTCATAAGTTGTTCTAACATGCATGAAAATTGTACAGATGGATAGATTGGATTTTTTTGATCATTTTTCATATATAAATTATTTCATTTGGAGTTACGGTTGAATTTCCATGAATTTTTGAAGTTTAAATCATTTTCTGGAATTTCCTGAATTATTTTAATTCCAGAAAGTATATATTGCGCCAGCATGACGTCAGCACGATGTCAGCAGTCAACTGCAGCTGACTGGGGTCAAACCTGACGGCTGGGACCCACATGTCAGTGTAACAACTAACTAACAGAGTTAGTTAGCGTTAGGTTAGCACTAACCTAGGTTAATTAGGGCCTGGGCCCACTAGTCAGTGAGTCAACTAATTAACTAAGTTAATTAGTGCTAATTAAACTCACACTTAAACTAAATAGGGGCATGGCCCACGCGTCAGTGACCCTGGGGTCAAACTGGGCCCACATGGTCAGTAGTCAACGGGGTCAAACCCCTGGTCAGTAGGGTCAATCCCGCCGGCGTCTCGACGCCGGCGAGGCCCGAGATGGTGGCGGCCGTCGGAAACACGCTACAGGGCACGAGCGAGGCCGTGCTTGGGCTCGTTGGAGAGCCCTTGCTCCCGCGCGTCGAACGGTGCGGGTGCTGGGTTGTGGGGAGGCCAGAGCTGACGACGGCGAGCTCCAAAGCGGCGGCCGGAGTTCGGGCAATCTCGGGGTGGCGTTACAGAGCACGGGAGGAGGCGTTGTGGGTGTCTACGGGTACATGCGATCGTGCTGAGCACGATGGTGGGCTCGGGAACGAGCTACGGTGGCTGTGGCCACGGTCACGCCATGGCCGGCGGCGAGAAGCTCTCGGCCGCGGTGGGAGATGGGGCTAGGGGGCGAGAACAAAGGGGGCGAGCACAGGAGAAGCAGCGGAGGCTCACAGCGGATCCATTCGAGGCGGAGACGAGGCCGGGGACGGTCCGGAGCCGACGAATCGGGCGACGGCGACCGGCGGGTCCGAGGAGGGGAAAAACGTCGGGGCGGCGCTTCGGGGGCTTCTGGAGGGGCGTGGCTCGGTGAGGTGGGTCGAGGACGGAGTGGCGGAGCTTGTGGGCTAGTCGGGGAAGCGAGGGAGGCCCGGTGGCCGTGGTGGCAGTGGACGGCGGCGACGAGCTCCGCTCGGTGGCTGCGTGCGGGAAACAGAGGAGGGGGGGAGGAGCGAGGAGAGTGAGAGAGGGAGCCAGGGGCTGCGTGGCGCTCCGTGGCGTCGTCTAGGAGGGGCCGGGGAAGCAGGAGGTGGTCGGGGAAGCAGGAGGTGGCTGAGGCTGCGTCGGCGCCCGCCACCTGTTTGTCCTCCTGGCAGAGGAGGAAGATGACAAGGGGGCGCTGGGCTGGCCAGCTGGGCCGCGACAGGTGAGTCCAGGTGAGGTTCTCTCCTCTCTTTTATTTAATGTTTCTATTTTCTAATTTTGCAGTTTTGTTTTAATTTGGTTTCTTAACCAAATTATTTTTGCAGCTCTCTGGAAATTATTGTGGATGCATTAAGGTTTGTCCTAGAGCTCCACAAAATGTTCCAGGATCATTGGAGCAATAAAAATATTTATAGAATTTATTTGCTCCAACTCAAATACAATTATGAATTAATTCAAAAACCATAAATGCATTGGAAAAATGTGCATGACCTCTGAGTAAGGTTTTAACCTTTTTCCAGAAATAATGAACATTTTTGGAGGGCATTTTGGTCCAATGAAAATATTTGAATTGAACCTAGTTAAAATTATTATCTGCTAGGGTTTGAACATCCCCATTTCAAAATTTCATTTGAATTTAAACATGATGCATGGATGCTTAAGCAGAGTCAGGCAAGGGCTTAGCTAGGGCTGTGACACTTCTTGTATATGCCTTTCTTTACAAGTCTTTCGTTACATATGGCGGTTTACAATATTGGGCCTTAAGCCGCCTATGGGCTTAGGCCTTCTACAATTGTTAATAAATTATCACCTTGAATATTACTGGGCTTCTCTTAACAACCCGCCATTAGGGTTGACCCGGCCCCTCCTGGGCGGGTCATACCTGGTAGCTATATCCCCAACATTAGGCCCTAGGTTGACTTGAACTTTGTTCTTTGTCAATCTTCAACACTTAGACAAAATCCATCTTCCTCTGTCTGTAAAAAATCTGTCCATAATCCTTCTCCCAGGAAGACCCGATCAGACTCGGAATCTCGGTTACAAGACATTTCGAAAATGGTAAAGCTGCCCGAATGTGCCGACAAATACCGATAGGAGCTGCACATATCTCGTTCACAGGGAACACCGGATTGTCCAAGATTCCAGTAGGCCAACCCAGAGTTGCCCTTGGTGGTCAGCGGCTGCTGACAGGTTGGACCAACACTCATAGGAGCACTGGCCCGGGGGGTTTAAAATAAAGATGACCCTTGAGTCTACAGAACCCAAGGGAAAAGGCTTAGGTGGCAAATGGTAAAACCAAGGTTGGGCCTTGCTGGAGGAGTTTCATTCAAAGCGAACTGTCAAGGGGTTCCCATTATAACCCAACCGCGTAAGGAACGGAAAATCAAGGATCATAACACCGGTATGACGGAAACTAGGGCGGCAAGAGTGGAACAAAACACCAGGCATAAGGCCGAGCCTTCCACCCTTTACCAAGTATATAGATGCATTAATTAAATAAGAGATATTGTGATATCCCAACAATAATCATGTTCCAACATGGAACAAACTCCCATCTTCACCTGCAACTAACAATGCTATAAGAGGGACTGAGCAAAGCGATAACATAGCCAAACAACGGTTTGCTAGGACAAGGTGGGTTAGAGGCTTGACATGGCAAAATGGGAGGCATGATAAAGCAAGTGGTAGGTATCGCGGCATAGCAATAGATCGAGAAACTAGCAAGAAAAGAGAGAAGTGATTTCGAGGGTATGGTCATCTTGCCTGAGGTCCCGCAAGGAAGAAGAACGAGTCCATGAAGAAGAGAAACGAACGTAGTCGAACAAATCCTCACAAACGCGACGTTATCAGAACTAACCCGAAGAAGCAACACCGGAAAGAAAGCAAACAACATAGTAAACAACCAACACATAATCATGGCATGATGCACAACCAAGAATGATGCATGTCCGGTTTAAGGAGGCATGGCATGGCAAAATGCACAAGCAAAACTACAAGTTAAGTGGAGCTCAATATGCAACGAGTTTCATATTGACGACACCACAACAATTATTTAGTTCTCTCCCATTTAAGTACCCAACAATATTAAATGTTGTTAAGCATGGCAAGAGGTGAAGCATAACAAAACTATACCATCTAAACAATTTAAATGGGGCTGGATATAACAAACGACAAATCCGGTAAATCCCCATAAGCATTTAGCGAATTAATGCATACAAAACATTCTTGATGTTGTTATCATGATGCGGATGACATGCAAGTTTATATGCAATATTTATGAAAATTTTGACATGATAAGGTATGAGGCATTTGTCATCGTGGCGGAAAGAAAGTGGTGCCACGGCAACATATCGGTTTCCAGTAACTCGATTGAGATGCCGGTGCAAAAGGAAAAGTGACGGGGGCGTGTCATGCAAGGATGGTGGGGTGCTCCCGCATACCGGGTGTCCCATGAGTCAATGACGGTGACAAGACAAAGGAGGGGCAACGTGCACCGACAATTCGGGCACGGAGCAAGCACGAGCATCTCATACATCACACATGCATTCGTTCATGGGCGGTCGTTCTCGGTGGTTATACCTTCGAAGCGAGCGTTTCGAGGCGGACCGGTTCGATGGGACGTAGTGGTACTTTTGGTTCTCGGTGACGGAAGAGGTACATACGTTCTCAAGGCACTTGTCGGTCTGGACTTGGTGTAGTTGTACATGGCAAACGTAGTGGTACTCAGCGTCTTCTCAAACCCAAGCGACGGTAGTCATACACAACGCGTTGTGGAAGTAGTTGTACTCGCGGACTTCGGCGGCGGTAGTCGTTCGCGGTGCTTGTGACCCACGGTGCTTCGAGCAACGGTAGTCGTACATGGTTCGTAGACGGACTTGACGGGTCCAAGGGCTCCGGCCATCGGGTACTTGGCGTAACACCGTGTAGTCGTACATTTGAAGAGGAACTTGGCCATCCGAAGGTGTACTTGGCGAACAACGGTCGTCGTGGTACTCGTCGGTCCATAAAGTCGTTCTCGTAGGTCTTGGCGTTTCGTTCGGTACTCATTCGGGCATCCGTGTGGTCTTGTCGGTGCTGTACTTGGAGAAATTCCACGGAGACGGTCTTGGCAGGAAACGAGCAGCGACGTGGTGCACCGACGCATCAACGCAGGCGGGTGCTCGAGCAAGACTTGGCACCGGTCGTCGTCCTCACGTTCTTGCACGACAAAAGCAGGGCCGAAAATAAAGGCACGGGCAGGAGGAAGTCGAGGCCGGCGCTGGTCGGCGCTACGGCGGCGTCCTGCTGGTCGCCAGAGCAAGCGGCGGCGAGGTGTGGTGCTGAGGCGCTCAAGGTGGTCCTGGGAGCGGAGCTCCGGTGATGTCGCTCGCTGGTAACCACTGGAGATGGAGGCAGGGCCCTCAGGCTCAAGCGGTGGCGGTGTCTCGGCGAGGCTGGCAAGGCCAAGGCGGCAGGGCACGAACGAGGAGAGGCGACAACGAGGGACTGGAGCGGGGGCGAATGGAAGATAGGGGGCGCGTGTGCTGGGCACTTACTCTCCCTGGCGACGCGGTGCAGGGCGAGGAAGGAGAGATGAGGAGCGGGCACCATGGCCCGAGAGAGAGGCTGCAGGGGAGAGGAGAGCAGCGCGCGTGGAGAGGAGATGGGATCGGGATCCCTGGTGCGATGTGTGTGTGTGTGTGGCGGCATGGGGGAAAAACAAGAGGGACAGGGAGATCGAGCAGAGGCTGCGGTCTCGCTCCTCTATGGCGGCGCGCGCAGGGAGACGAGAGGGGAGGATGAGGGGATCGGGAGATGGGGGCTTAGATTAGAGGGTTAGGTGGGCCTAGGGTTAGAAGGGGGGTTTGGGCTGCGGGAAAGGATGGCCTCAGGTGGGCCGGCGTGGGAGGTTGGGAGACCCAGGAGGCCAGCAGGCTACATCTCATTCTCTCCTCTCTTCTATTCCCTTCTCTTTTCAGGAAAAAAAAGGAGAGACCAAAAGTCTCAAGAGAAAAGGCAATGGAGAAGAATAAATTGTGATATACTTTTGTCAGGCTTTATGGAATATTTCCAACTCAACAAAAGTGGTTCCCGCAACAACAACAAAAAAAGGCGAAGTTAAATCCAAATATATTTAACTTGCACCAAATGAGTTTGAATGGAGTGTAGGATTTTGGAGTGTCCAAAAATGTCCGGAATTTTTGTGGAGATCGGGAAAGCGATGAAAGAAATTATGGGCAAAGTTTGGGAACCAAACTTGAAGCGGGAAAAGGCATGTGATTATTTGCAAGTGTGTTAAGGTGAATTCCTAAATAGTGGAATATTTAATATAGCTCCCTAATATTGGGGTATATGTTATAAAGAGAAGTCATCCTTCCCTAGATTTAAATGGATCGAAGATCCATACGATTTATTTAGTTGAGATGCAAAAGACTTATGACATGATGACATGATGACATGATGCAATGCACATGATGCAACGAACCAAAACGAATCACCCGACAACACTCGGAAACATGGAAGGCATCTGAACCTCCGGTCTTGGGGCGTTACAACACTCCACCACTATGAGAGGATCTCGTCCCGAGATCTAGGATGGCACCGGAGGGAAAACGGAAGAGGAAGAGGAGAGGTAAAACTAAGTTTCTTCTTTTACAAACGATTGAAACCAAAGAACCTTGAAAGTTTAAACCATTTCAAGAAAAGAAAATGACAACTTCTGTCAGAAAAGAGCTTGAAAAGGCATCCTTAGGAGAAGGGTCGAATGGAGTTGTTCGAAAAACTAACAACGAAAAGAGTAAGCTTGTTGTGGGCTTATGGAAAACATCTCAAAACTATGAGGTGAAATTCTGCCACATATGAATACAATAGATTGGATTGATATGAACAAGGAGACGAGAAACTTATCTCGCCGTTAGGATAAATGAAGAACTTGGATCATTTATAAGCACCATAAATAGCAACTATCCTTAGGGAAAACTTTAGGTGAAATATAACCCAAGACAACTCCAAAGAAGAGATTGATGGGTTGCAAAGGAACTCATGAACGAATTGAAAATGATGGGTTTAAAATATGTCACTCTTGAGAACTTGTGAATCATGGAACACGAAGGGAAATTATCAACAATGACATAACACCACCTCAAAAGATGAGATATAAAAGAATTGCACTTCGGATGCAAGATGAAGAATACTTGAACTCCTCGACACAAAACACGTGTCGAGCACCATGTTTATTTTGGAGTATAGTTTAGCGGAACATAACTTCGAGAGAAAATCTTGAAGAACAATAGAATAATGAAAAGAATCCTTGACGAACCACCATGTAGAGCCTCCATGAAGAACTCCGGTAATAACAGAATGATCAAAAGAAGTGAAGGATGGAAAGAATAAGATTGAGGCCTTCCAATGATTAGATGGATCTTCGCGACGAGATAAAGCTTAAGACCTGGAACTCCGGAAAAGAAAGATGAACAAATGAAATCAAGAATCTTGATGAACCTCCGGAATAAGGAATTGAATTTACTCGATGAAACAAGAATAAGAATTATGTTATGCATATCCATCACCAATTAAATTGATGACAAGAAATGGATTGAATACAACTTATTCTCGTAGAAAGGATTAAGATAGAAATAGCGCAAACTTGAGAAAGGTCTCCAACGATCCACCGGTAGGATTGAAACAACGAATGAATTGATATGATAATGAATGAAGAGAACTCTTGACCGAACTACCGTAAGAATTGAAAAACGAATGAAGTAAAGGAATGAATCACCGGTAAGAATTTGAAAACGAACAAAGATACTTGGGGAAATTTAGATACAAGAGAATGAAGAGATCACAAGCTGATTAGATAATACTTGAATGAAGCACCGGTAAGATCTGGAGAACAAGAGCTGAAAGCTGGAATGAATAATTCTTCTGAAATGATGGGCTCCGGATGACCAAACTGAAAAGACTCCTGAATTGCTCCGGATGGGTGAAAAGAATTCTCACAATCGAAAATAATTATGAGAGGATGGCAAAAGGCTAGAACCATGAATCTTCAAGAGAGCGGACCAAGATTTACAGGAAACACTTCTTCGTTCTTCTAATGCAGAGAATGACGATGAGACACCCCACCAAGAAATTGTTGAGATACACTGGGATGACGAATAGAAAGGCTGAGCCAATGATGAAAAGATTTTTTGTGAAATACATATGACTGATGACAAATTATTCTTACGTCAAACTTTGAAAAGAATTTGAGGATAGCTCCGGGAAAATAAGACGAGTCAGGTAAGATCCTGGGAAAAGACCTGTGGGTTAGGGCCCACTGAAAGACACACCGTTGAAATGGTTTAAAAGAAAGATTGCACCGGTTGAATTAAATGGCTTGAATGAGATACCAATCTCGAAAGAGCTTGAATGAAAGCAGAGTGGAAACACGAATCTTCGAGATATCTTGAACACTCCGGGACAATTGAATAGCGAGAAGTGGATGATTAAGAGGTTTACCGGCATGAGAAAGCATTTGAAACGAGGAAAAGAATACGATCAACCCTGAAAGTCTTGAGTTGGAACCACCGGAGAAGGAAAAGAACGAAGAATGATGAACTTGAATCTCCATTAGAATCTTCCTGAGAATCACCGGATAAGAACATTGACGAAAAAGAATGGAGAGACTTCCCATGAATAAAATGAATAGTAGATTTATAAATCTGATTCCTTGAAGGAAAAGGGTGGGAGGGCGGGGAAAAACAAATACAACTTTGGACGGATGAAACAAACACCATTGAGAAACTTAGAATTGATCTTGCAGATGTTGGAATGATTGGATCCACTTGAAGAGAAACACGCCGGTTGAAAAGGATTGACATGACAATCTCGATTATCATGAAGGATTTGTATTCACATAGGAGTATGAGAACACCACTTAGGAAAGGTATGGAATCAACACTTGACATTGAAGCACTCGAATACCACAACTCAAAACAAAACCAAGGATTGGCTTGCAAAATAAGCCAGAACAAACATATGATAGAAATTTCGTCCGAAGTTTTCGTGGTGGGGCCCACACGGGCTCGATCGTACAACACCATCATGTACAAGGCAGTGCACATGACATACAAAGTGTCCCCGAGTCAGCATAGCCAAGGACTCTTTAAAACACAACGAGACCACTATAAAACCAACCATGGATGGGCGGACCACTAGACGTCGAACCCCAATTTCATATCATACATCTGTCGGAAAGATATCCTAGGAGCTACTAGAATTCCCAGTTATAAACTCCCGAAACTTTCCGGTTATGCAATCAGGTGTTTGGGATACAGGGGAAGCATAATATCTCACCCAAAACTAACAAATCCTACATCCAGCTGTATCCATCCTTCAACAGATAACCAAGAAACCTTCAGAAATCATTTACCTCAACCTTCGAAAAGCATCTGTTATACGAGTTATGGCAATACTCCCGAACTCCCGCCTCAGTACTGGGTGGCGTCGAGGTTGTCTCACCAACAACTGCATAAAAGAGATTTTTTATGTCGGCGAAACTCAGGTATTCCAGAACTGCAACGATAAAATTGTGACGACAACACCTCAGAGCTCAACTCCCCGGGACACTGCCACAACCCCTAAATGTCAGGGGGCACCAAGAACAATGTTCTCGTCACAAAACCATCGGAACAATTCCAAGATACCCGTGTGATCCTAAATTTTTTAGTGAAATTTGAGAAGAGAATAGTCAAAACTCTACGTCAGGATGCCTCACCAGAGTGACGAAGGGACTGAGGAGTAAAAAGAATCCTACTCTCTGATATATATAATCCTAAAAGACTCAAAACATTTTTCTAGACTCAACAACGCCAGCGATTCGATCAAGCAGGGGGCTCCTAAGTCGAGGAAGGCTCCGATTACCAACTGGTAACACCCATGATGCGGCTATATCTCCCACGTGTCAGAGCACGACTTAGAGGCATAACCACATTGTAGGCATGTCGCAAGAGGGGTAATCTTTACACATCCCATGTACTGAATAAGAAAGAGGTACAGAGTTGGCTTACAATCGCCACTTCACACAATACATGAATAAAGCATTACATCATCCAGATACAATCAAGGTCCGACTACGAAACCAAAATAAAAGATGACCACCCCTAATGCAAAAGATCCGATCGACCCGAGTGGGCACCACTACTGATCAACTGAAACAAAACAACACAATGAACAAGATCTTCATCGAGCTCCTCCTTGAGCTCGGTTGCGTCACCTACACGGTTATCATCGTCACATGCAACTGGTTTTTGGAAGTAAACTGTGAGTCACGGGGACTCAGCAATCTCACACCCTCGCGATCAAGACTATTTAAGCTTATGGGTAGGCAAAAGGTATGTGAGGTGGAGCTGCAGCAAGCACTAGCATATATGGTGGCTAACTTACGCAAATGAGAGCGAGAAGAGAAGCAAGCCATGGTCGTGAACTAGAAGTGATCAAGAAGTGATCCTGAAACTACTTACGTTCAAGCATAACTCCAACACCGTCTTCACTTCCCGGACTCTGCCGGAAAGAGACCATCACGGCTACACATGCGGTTGATGCATTTTAGTTAAGTTAAGTGTCAAGTTATCTACAACCGGACATTAACAAATTCCCATCTGCCCTTAACCGCGGGCACGGATTTCGAAAGTTCAAAACCATGCAGGGGTGTCCCAACTTAGCCCATCACAATCTCTCACGGTCAACGAAGGATATTCCTTCTCCCAGGAAGACCCGATCAGGCTCGGAATCCCGGTTACAAGACATTTCGACAATGGTAAAACAAGACCAGCAAAGCCACCCGAATGTGCCAACAAATCCCGATAGGAGCTGCACATATCTCGTTCTCAGGGCACACCGGATTGTCCAAGGCTCCGGTATGCCAGCCCAGAGTTGCCCATGGTGGCCACCGGCAGCTGACAGGTTGGACCAACGCTCAGAGGAGCACTGGCCCGGGGGTTTAAAATAA
The DNA here is from genome assembly GCF_018294505.1 of Triticum aestivum. Taxonomy (NCBI): domain Eukaryota; kingdom Viridiplantae; phylum Streptophyta; class Magnoliopsida; order Poales; family Poaceae; genus Triticum; species Triticum aestivum. The sequence continues at coordinate 224,745,162 of NC_057806.1, forward strand.
AGATGACCCTTGAGTCTGCAGAACCCAAGGGAAAAAGGCTAGGTGGCAAATGGTAAAACCATGGTTGGGCCTTGCTGGAGGAGTTTTATTCAAAGCAAACTGTCAAGGGGTTCCCATTATAACCCAACCGTGTAAGGAATGCAAAATCAAGGAACATAACACTGGTATGACGGAAACTAGGGCGGCAAGAGTGGAACAAAACATCAGGCATAAGGTCGAGCCTTCCACCCTTTACCAAGTTTATAGATGCATTAATTAAATAAGAGATATTGTGATATCCCAACAATAATCATGTTCCAACATGGAACAAACTCCCATCTTCACCTGCAACTAACAATGCTATAAGAGGTGCTGAGCAAAGCGGTAACATAGCCAAACAACGGTTTGCTAGGACAAGGTGGGTTAGAGGCTTGACATGGCAAAATGGGAGGCATGATAAAGCAAGTGGTAGGTATCGCGACATAGCAATAGATCGAGAAACTAGCAAGCAAAGATAGAAAGTGATTTCGAGGGTATGGTCATCTTGCCTGAGATCTCGCAAGGAAGAAGAACGATTCCATGAAGAAGATAAACGAACATAGTCGAACGGATCCTCACAAACGCGACGTTATCGGAACTAACCCGAAGAAGCAACACCGGAAAGAAAGCAAACAACATAGTAAACAACCAACACATAATCATGGCATGATGCACAACCAAGAATGATGCATGTCCGGTTTAAGGAGGCATGGCATGGCAAAATGCACAAGCAAAACTACAAGTTAAGTGGAGCTCAATATGCAACGAATTGCATATTGACGACACCACAACAATTATTTAGGTCTCTCCCTTTTAAGTACCCAACAATATTAAATGTTGTTAAGCATGGCAAGAGGTGAAGCATAACAAAACTATACCATCTAAACAATTTAAATGGGGCCGGATATAACAAACAACAAATCCGGTAAATCCCCCTAAGCATTTAGCAAATTAATGCAAACAAAACATTCTTGATGTTGTTATCATGATGTGGATGACATGCAAGTTTATATGCAATATTTATGAAAATGTTGACATGATAAGGTATGAGGCTTTGTCATCGTGGCGGAAAGAAAGGGGTGCCACGGCAATGATAACGAAAACGGTGCCACAGCAACATATCGGTTTCCGGTAACTCGATTGAGATGCCGGTGCAAACGGAAAAGTGACGGGGGAGTGTCATGCAAGGATGGTGGGGTGCTCCCGGATACCGGGTGTCCCATGAGTCGACGATGATGACTAGGCAAAAGAGGGGCAATGTGCACCGACAATTCGGGCATGGAGCAAGCACGAGCATCTCATACATCACACATGCATTCGTTCACGGGCGGTCGTTCTCGGCGGTTATACCTTCAAAGTGAGCGTTTCGAGGAGGACGGGTTCGATGGGACATAGTGGTACTTTTGGTTCTCGGTGACGGAAGAGGTACAGACGTTCTCAAGGCACTTGTCGGTCCGGACTTGGTGTAGTTGTACATGGCAAACGTAGTTGTGGGGACCCCGACTCATAAGTTGAGATCACCGAATGCACGTGTACAGTGATCCCAGAGACCATTGCTCACTGAACACACAGAAGCTGAATAACAAGAGTCTTACATCCATACATATCGTCTTACACAAATTATGACCATTATGATCAAGTCTTACATAGATAAAGCCACAAGGGCTGAAAGCCAAATAAACTTAAGCAGCGGAAATCTTCGTTGATAAGTAGAACCCATGCCATTTGCCTTAACCCTACAGGCATTCTGACTGGGAAACGTCCTAGTTCGCATGTTCGTCTCCAAAGAATTCTTCCTTGAACTCCTGTTCTTCCATGCCTGGTCAATTAAATAACCAGTGGCAAGCCAATGAGTACTTTGAATGTACTCGCAAGCAACCCATGTTTTGGTTCAAGGTACAACAATGTATGATATAGGTAAATTTTTGCGGAAAGCTAGTTTTGAGTGCAATGACATGTTCAACAACTTGTAAGACATGCATCAGGAGAATTCAATTAACCATGAGGATAGGTTACAGATATCAACATAAAAAGAGTGGGCACCAACCCAACTCAATCATGTCAAGTCCTTTGACTTAACCCAAGTAGTTCTCCCCACTTATCCACACACACACACTGGTTTGTAAACATGTGGACGTAGCCCAAGAGCGGTTACCCAACTGTCCTTGACCGTGGACACGGCTATTCGAATAGTTTTACACTCTGCAGAGGTTGCACACTTTACCCACAAGATCCGGGAAACTTCCGTGTCATCCACGACCTGCGGTACCTCAAGTACCCGGGGTAAGCACCCGATCACTATCTTTCCCTAGACGACACTAACAAGGACTCCACTCGTTGTTCCGTATCCTCATGATGTACATCATACGAGACTCACTCGAGATCATAACATCCGAGAGGGGACACAACGGTGTATCCGGTGCCCTGTGAAAACAGTCATGGCCGCCCTACCTGGCACGACCCCGTCCCGAGAGAGAGCACCAACTCTCCCCCGTCACTAGTAATGCGGACTCCAAGCTAGTATCGACCTAGGTAATCAATAATGCCCTTTCCCATATAAGGGTAGAGTGGTTGCGCATGTAAGGTTGGAATAACGGTCGCAACTTAAACCAATCCGTTTTTGAAAACAACACACACACTTGCCTCGGTACACCACTTCGTCATCAAGTGGCTACCCAACTCATCATCTCCCTCGGGCATAAGTGGCACCTGACGGGGTTTTCGAAAAGTTCTTTGAAAGTACTTTGTCTCCATCACTATGCATATTCCCGTCCCCTTTTTGTGTAGCACTACTTTAGCATCCTATCTACTCCCACTGGCATAACCCTCATAGAAAGGTAGGGTCATGCATCATGCAAGTGTCAACGAGAAAAGCAACGGAGGCAAACCACCCCAAGTGGTCACCATTTTATCATGACTCGATGCAAGCAATAAAAGTGCCATATGACATGCATAAAAGGGGTTTCTTAGACATGGTCAAAGGGCTGCTTGCCTGGCTCAACAAAGTCTTCTGGGTCTTCAAAGTCTTCTGGTCCAACTCCTTCGTCAGCAACGCAATCTATCGTCGCAAAATAATAACAAGGAAATAAGGCAATAATAAAACAGAAAAACCAAAGTGCTCAGAAAAATGTCAACTCATTTTTGGTAAATACTAGGTTGAAAACTAAGAAGGGGAAAATTCCTAGTTTTGGATTTAGAGTAGTTCAAAGGTTTATTTAAATGCTAAAAATCACATTTAAATATTTACAGTGAAGAAAAGATTGTTGGATTTGAATGAAAGTTGCACCATAAATAGGTGGGATTGTTACAAGAATTTAGGAGTTGGAATTATTGCATTTGGATAAATAATTAATTCTGTGGAATTTTTGGAAAAGCCACAGAAAAAGAAAAAGGAAAAGGGCACTGTGCCAGCCAGGCCAGAACAGTTGCGGGGTAGCAGGCCCAGCCAGCGGGCCGGCCAAGCCGAGCCAGCGCACAGCGCATGTGCCCGCCCATTTCAAGCCTGACGGCCGGGGCCCGCAGGACAGAGAGAGAGGGGCGCGGGAACGAGGGAGAGGATGACAGGCGGGGCCCACCTGTCATCACTAACCCGTGGACAGGGGGGTTGCGATGCTCACCGGCGATGATGCAGGCCACGGCAAGCTCCGACGAGTGCGGGGATGGCTTCAGGAGACTGCCGCATGTCGGTGGGTGGTGGACTTGGTCGGCGGGGGTGCCTAGTTCGCCGGCGACGAGGAGCTGCGGCGAAGGAGCTTCGGGAGGTGGTGACTCCGGCCGTTTCCGGCAGCTACAGAGAGGGGAAAGAAGGGGGAAAGGATTAGAGGACTACAGGGGTTCTAGATCGAGGCAGAGGAGAAACGGGGGAGGCCTACACCTCGCGAACTCCGGCGAGCCGAAGCGGCGGAGCTCGAGCTCGATCTCGAGCTCGGGCGGTTATGGAGAGGAACTAGGGTGCAGGGGGATGTTTAGGGGAGTGAGAGAGCGAGTGGTGTGGAGAGGAGGGCGCAGGGAGGCCTTTAAGTAGGCAGGCGGCGAGGTGCCGTGGACCCATGCGCCGGAGAGCTCACGCTCGTCGCTGCAGGGCTCGGGGGAAGAGGGCGTGGTGTCTGGGTGTTCCTGGACGTCGACTACGTCGGGAGGGACAGAGAAAGGGAGTGGGAGAGGTCAAAGGTGCGCGCCTATGAGCCGCACCATTGGCGCGCTCGGGCGGCCGGTGTTTGCTAGCGCGGAGGCGCGGGGAGGAGGAGAGAGGAGGGGGCCGACCGCGTAGCGTGCTGCAGACGCCGAGGCGCATCGGCAGGCGCGCGGGGGAGGCCCGAGGTGGTCGGAGGCATCGGGCAGAGGGCGGCTACAGTACGGGAGCGCACTGTAGCGTGCTCCAGAGCGCCCAAATGGCCGGCATGGCATTTTCTACGGCTTGTGAGTGCGGCCAACCGTGTCCAGTAGCTCAAGGGTGGAGTAAAGAAGTAGGGAGAGGTATTGGATGCTCTGGATGGCCAGTAGGAGACGAGAGAGGTAGAAGAAGAGGGAGAAATGGGCTGTCCAGAGAGAGAAAGAGGTGGTTTCACCCATCCAATAATGGAGTTGTGGATTTTCCATTGTTACTGGAGGTGAAAGGGGACTAGGGGGAGCTGTGGTAAAAAGTTGAGCTCAAGGAGAATAGTTTTAGTCGTCAAAATGGTGATTTTTGAAAAGTGGCAGAAGGTGTTTGATAAAGGTTTTGGCAAGCAAATTATTTCCAATTGCCATGAGACTCCACAGGGTGAAATGACACATATAATTAGGGTCTTCCACCAATTTGGAGCTTATTTGGGCAAAGCTGCCAATGCAACTTTTGTAAACCCTAGAAATGAGCAGAAATAGACTTGTGTAGATCTAGCTGAGCAAATCACTTCTCCTTGATGCACTACTTGGTGTAGTGGTCTCATTCGGTCATTTGAACATGCTCACAAAAGTTGAGGTCAAGGAGAGAAAGTTGGTAGTACAAACTTGCTCAAATTAGGTTCTGAATAGAAAGGGTTATGGGGCATTTTGGTGGACCAAAATGACCTTGATTGAATTGAGGCTTTGCAAGATCATCACAATATGCATTTGTGACTTGCTGGATTTTTCTTGGATTTTTATGGAAATATTTCCTGTAGAAATATTTCAAATCCTTGAAATGGGCAGAAATGGTTTTGGGAGGTTTTGTCCAATATTTTAAACATGACCATGTGTTGAAACTCTTATATATGGGAAATATATGCCCACTGAGTTTCCCTGATTTTTGTCAAATATTTTTAAAATAATAAAATATTTTTTCCCTATTAAAGACCATTTCTGGCTTTTAGAAAAAGCTTTTAAATAAAATAGGAAAATAACTTTTAAAATTATATTTTTGGGGTTTATGGGAATCCTATATCTAATAGGTTTCAAATATACCTTTTGAAATATTTTTCATACCCCAAATCAGGTACCTGCAGTGCACACCTCAATCCGGGGTTTTTTGGAAAACTAATTTTTGAAAATACTATTTGGCCAAATTATTTTTCTAAGAAAATACTATATTGTACTATACACATGGCATGATCATTGGGCAGAAGTTTGGGGCAAGGAGATGAAGTACAGAAGGTGGAGTAGTTGACTTTAAAGAGCACTTGAAAAAATCACAGAGAGAAAAGCAACTCCAAAATAAAAGCAAAATAATGCAAAAGTTTTTGTTGGCCCAACTTTTCATGCTTTATTAATGCAAATGAAGTGTTACAAAATGCAGGGTGTGACAGACCTACCCCCCTTACAAGAATCTCGTCCCCGAGATTCCTAAACTAGGCTTTAAAGAGATACGGAAACTCGGATCTAAGGTAGTCTTCACGTTCCCAGGTTGCTTCTGCTTTAGTATGGTTGCTCCACTGGACCTTGAAGTACTTGATGGTGCGGCTTCGAGTGCGTCGCTCAGCCTCATCCAAAATGCAGATGGGCCTCTCACGGTAAGTCAAATCAGGCTGAAGGTCAATGGCCTCGTGATCGACATCCTTGTAAAGATTAGGCTTGTCTAGGACTTGGAGACACTTCCGGAGTTGTGACACGTGGAATACGTTGTGCACATCGGATAGTTCAGGTGGCAGTTCCAACTGCTAAGCCACTTCTCCTCGTCGGTCAATGACCTTGAAGGGGCCGATGTATCTTGGGGCGAGCTTTCCTTTGACATGGAAACGCTGGGTTCCCTTGAGAGGTGTGACCCGGAGATAGACACGGTCTCCAACTCGGAAGGTCATGTCTCTCCGACGTGAGTCAGCGTAGCTCTTCTGCCTTGACTTGGCAGTCTTCAAACGCTCTCTGACAAGCTGGACTTGCTCTTCTGCTTCATGGAGGATATCGGGCCCAAAGACTAGTCCTTCTCTGGTCTCTGACCAATTGAGGGGTGTGCGACACTTGCGTCCATAAAACACCTCAAATGGTGCCATCTGGAGGCTTGACTGATAACTGTTGTTGTAGGAGAACTCGGCAAAAGGAAGGCAATCTTCCCACCTTGCTCCATATGCTAAGACATAGGCTCGGAGCATGTCTTCGAGCATCTGATTCACTCGCTCTGTCTGACCTCCGGTCTGTGGGTGGAAAGCAGTGCTGAAGGACAACTTGGTCCCCATGGCCTCTTGGAACTTCTTCCAGAACCTTGAGGTAAACTGGGTTCCTCGGTCTGACGCAATCTCCTTGGGAACACCATGAAGGCTTACGATTCTGTTGATGTAGAGGTTGGTTAGCTGGTTTCCCTTGTAAGTCGTTTTGACAGGAATGAAATGGGCTACTTTGGTCAAATGGTCGACTATGACCCAGATGGAGTCATGTCCCTTAGTTGACCTGGTAATCCAATGATGAAGTCCATTCCGACTTTATCCCATTTCCATTCAGGCACCTTGAGAGGCTGTAACAATCCAGTGGGTCGCTGATGTTCAGCTTTGACCCTTTGGCATATGTCACACTTAGCGACGAAAGTGGCTATCTCTCTCTTCATGCCATGGCACCAGAATCTTTCCTTTAGGTCTTGATACATCTTGGTTCCTCTGGGGTGGATGGAATACGGGGTGTCATGAGCTTCTTGCAAGATCAAATTCTTGAGCTCAATCTTGTTGGGTACGCAAATGTGATTCCCAAACCACAAAATTCCTTGCTCATCCTTTGAGAATCCTGGGGCCTTGCCTGCCTTGATCTTCCTCTTGATGCCTTTAATACTCTCGTGTCCCTTCTGAGCTTCCTTAATATCATCCATTAGGGTAGGCTTGACTTCAAGGTTGGCTAAGAATCCTGGTGCAACCAGTTCCAACCCGAAGCTTTCAAGTTCTACATACAAGGCGGGTAGCCTTTCCTTAAGCAAAGCATTCAAGGAACAAGCCTTCCTGCTTAATGCATCTGCTACCACATTAGCCTTCCCAGGGTGGTATTGAACACTGAGGTCATAATCCTTGATCAACTCTAGCCACCTTCTCTGCCTCATGTTCAATTCCTTCTGAGTGAAAATATACTACAGACTTTTGTGATCCGTATATATCTCACACCGCTTCCCTAGGAGGTAATGTCGCCTTGTTTTCAGGGCATGAACTACAGCTGCCAACTCGAGGTCATGAGTAGCATAGTTCTCTTCATGAGGATGTAGTTGCCTTGAAAGGTAAGCTATGACTCTGCCTTCTTGCATCAGAACACCTCCCAGTCCGGTTCTTGACGCATCACAATATATCACAAACTCCTTGTGTATATCTGGTGTGGCCAGAACTGGGGCGGTGGCCAATCTCTTCTTCAGCTCCTGGAAGCTTTCTTCACACTTCAGCGTCCATTCAAACTTCTTGTCCTTCTTCAAGAGCTGAGTCATGGGTCGTGCAATGCTTGAGAATCCTTCAATGAACTTGTGGTAATATCCCGCGAGTCCGAGGAAGCTTCTGACTTCCTTCACATTGCTTGGGGATTGCCATTCAGTCACGGCTTCAATCTTAGTGGGATCGACTGACAATCCTTCTTCAGTCAAAACATGACCCAAGAATCCAACTTCGCGCAGCCAAAATTCGCACTTGCTAAACTTGGCATAGAGTTGCTGCTCTCGAAGCTTGTCTAGGACCATCCTCAAGTGTTGCTCGTGCTCTTCTTCCGTCTTCGAGAAGACAAGAATGTCATCAATGAAGACAACGACAAACTTGTCCAAATATTCCATGAAGACCTTATTCATGAGATACATGAAGTAAGCTGGGGCATTGGTCAATCCGAAGGACATGACCGTGCACTCATACAGGCCATATCTGGTTACAAATGCCGTCTTCAGAATATCTTGGGGTCTAATTTTCAGCTGGTAGTACCCAGATCTGAGGTCAATCTTGGAGGACACCTTGGCCCCATTGAGTTGATCAAACAGATCTTCAATCTTGGGAAGTGGATACTTGTTCTTGATTGTAACTTCATTGAGGGAGCGGTGGTCAATGCATAAGCGGATGGTACCGTCCTTCTTTGTCACAAACAGAACAGGTGATCCTCAAGGGGAGGCACTAGGGCGGATAAATCCCTTCCTCAACTGCTCTTCCAGTTGCTTCTTCAACTCTGCTAACTCTTCCAATCCCATTCTATAAGGCTTCTTATAGATGGGTCCTGCTCCGGGCATGAGCTCGATGATGAACTCAATGTCTCGGTCAGGAGGCATTCCCGGTAGCTCATCAGGAAAGACATCGGGGTATTCGCATACCACCGACACTTGCTCCAATCCAACTTCTGACAGAGAGTTGACTTGGTTGGCTTGAGCAGAGGGGGGGTTGGAGGCAAATTTAACTTCGACTCCTTGGTCGTTGGTCACAGTGACGGTCCGGTTGGCACAATCTAACAAGCCTTGGTGCTTGATGATCCAATCCATTCCTAAGATCACATCCAAGCCTTGCAATCTTAAGATGATAAGGTCTGCTTGGAAGTCTACCCCATTAATGACAATCCCGACTCCTTTACATCCTATCTTGGCTCTCATCTCTACTCCGGGGGTTTGTACCACCATAGGGTTATTCAGGGGTGTAGGGGTCATGCCACTTTTTAATACAAACTTTTGGGTGACAAATGAATGCATGGCTCCAGAATCAAACAAGACAGTTGCAGGTGCTAAGTTGACAAGGAACGTACCCAGCACGACGTCCGGGTTTTCCTGGGCTTCTTCTGCAGTGACATGATTCACACGACCCTTGCCATTGTTGGGCGGGTTGCGGGGAGCTTGGTTCCTTGGTGGCATTCCATGGCCTTGTCCTGGGTTCTGCGCATTGGGGCGCAGGGCATCGGGCTTCTTGTTGGGGCAATTCTTGGAGTAGTGTCCTGGCTGACCACATCCAAAGCAAGTGACTTGGCTGGGGTTGCTGCTCTTGCTGGCATTGTTATTGGGGTTGTTGTAAGCTGGCCTGGGGTTGGCATACTACTGAGGTGGATAGTTGGTGTGGGGTGCAGGAGCTCTTGGCTGCTGATAGGTTGGCTTGACCGGGGCGGGCTGCCATGGGCGAGGCTTCTGGTTGCTGGAGCTACCCTTGTTGATCATCTTGCGCTTACGGGTATCATCCAAAGCACGTCACTTGTCTTCAAGCATGAGTGCCTTGTTCACCAGATCAGGAAAGGTCGGGCAGTCACACAGAACAAGCGAGTACTGTAGAGTCTGGTTAAGGCCTTCCATGAAGCGCTCCCTTTTGGCAGCATCAGTGCTGACATCTTCAGGGGCATACCTTGAGAGAACACTGAACTTCTGCATGTACTCCTTGACAGTGCTACTACCTTGCTTCAGGGCTCGGAACTCACGCTTCTTGATGGCCATGATTCCGGAAGGAATGTGGGCCTTGCGGAATTCTGCCTTGAAGTTATTCCAAGTGATGTTTTGCTCAGCATGCATGGCCTTGAATCCATCCCACCAAGCTCTAGCAGTTCCCCCGAGACAGTGAGCAGCATATGCCACCTTCTCACGGTCCTCAGTGCATCCAACTAGTTCCAATAGATCCTCAATGGTGCGGACCCAGTCGTCTGCATCCAGGGGTTCAATAGTCTCGATGAAGGTGGGTGGTGCATGCTTCTTGAACTCCACCAACGTGGACCGTCCATTGCCGTTTCCCACCGGTTGGCGATTGACATCTTGAGCAATCATCTGGAGGGCTGCAGTGTTGGCCTGGCGTTCCTCTCGGAAGGCTTGGAGAAGCTGAGCCATGTCCATGTTTGGAGGTGGTGGCGGTGCTGGAGCTTGTCCTTGGGTTTGGTCCTGAGTGGCTCCTTCTTCGGCTTCTTGCTGCTGGGTAGAGGTACCAGTATGAGTTACAACAGGCATCCTGTTGGAGCGGTCAAGGTCTCATGATTGGGAAAGATGGGGAAAGCAATATAGATGGGACGCCTAGTAAGGGGGTTGGTATGACACTAATTGTTTTCATGCAAGGGCCAAAAGGCCAAACACATTCATTAAAATCCAAATGGGTGATGTAGTCGCTTACAAGTTCCCGAAGGAAAGTACGACGTCCATCAAACACATCAAAAGCAAACACAATACTACATGGTTTCAGATGAACCATTACAAGGACTCGACTTCGCATAGGGGTACACGACCTATCCTACCGTAAGGGTTACTAACGGGCATATCCGGGTTGCGAATGATGCCTAAGTGGTGGAATGCTCGGTCGCGTAGTCTGGCTCTTCTGGGTCTTCCTCCTCGTCATCGGTGGCCTGACATTCCTCTTCACTTGAAGGGGTGGGGGAGTGGAGGAGCTCAACACGGCGTTGCTTTGCCGGTGGTGCGAAGGGCTTGCAGTATTCCTTTGCGCTCATGCGGTGTTGCTGTGGTGGTTCTCCATCCTTTGGGGGTCTTCCGCCTCTGTATGCGATTGCGGGTTGTCCAGGGGGAGCACCTTCCTTCTTGATCCTATCCGTCTTCCCTTGTGCTTGAAGAAGAAGTGCCTTGGTCTCATGAAGTTCCTTTTGGAGTTCCACTAATTCAGAGGCCAAGTGTTGTGCCAAACTATCGGCACAAAGGCTGAAGTAGGTCTGGAATCGAAGTGGAAGTCCTTCTTCTAATGGTGGAGCTGGTGCACTGCTCTCATCCTCACCTTCCTTCCGATAAGGCAAGAAGCGGGTTGCCAACTTGGCTGTCATCTCTGGAAGAAGGTCTCGGAGGCGGGTGAGAGCCTTGAGGGTTGCCGTCTCGACGGTAAGAACTAGTGTTGCCATCTGGGGTCCCTCGAAGAACCAGCTTGTTCGAGAGTCATTAGCCTTCACGATCACTTCCACATGATGCTCCGTCTCGGTGTCATTGATCCAATGCTCATGGTAGGTGAAAATGGGGGCTCGGTGAAACTGGCACTTCTTGAGGCTGTCCTCGAGAAGCACGGGAAATCCAGTGGTCAGGAAGTCTTCGGGTACGGCAGCCATCTACAAAGGTTGAATGGGAGAGGTCAATAAGGGAAATATATCCTGGGTTGGGTAAGCTTTAGAAAAGAAGAGAAGTTTAGATGGTCTCAAGCTAACTAACGTCCATGCTAACTAAGGCTTCCTACAGTCAGGATGGCTCTGATACCAGCTCTGTGGGGACCCCAACTCATAAGTGGAGATCATCGAATGCACGTGTACAGTGATCCCAGAGATCATTGCTCACTGAACACACAGAAGCTGAATAACAAGAGTCTTACATCCATACATATCGTCTTACACAAATTATGACCATTATGGTCAAGTCTTACATAGATAAAGCCACAAGGGCTGAAAGCCAAATAAACTTAAGCAGCGGAAATCTTCGTCGATAGGTAGAATCCATGCCATCTGCCTTAACCCTACAGGCATTCTGACTGGGAAACGTCCTAGTTCGCATGTTCATATCCAAAGAATTCTTCCTAGAGCTCCTGTTCTTCCATGCCTGGCCAATTAAATAACCAGTGGCAAGCCAATGAGTACTTTGAATGTACTCGCATGCAACCCATGTTTTGGTTCAAGGTACAACAATGTATGATATAGGTAAATTTTGCGGAAAGCTAGTTTTGAGTGCAATGACATGTTCAACAACTTGTAAGACATGCATCAGGAGAATTCAATTACCCATGAGGACAGGTTATAGATATCAACATAAAAAGAGTGGGCACCAACCCAACTCAATCATGTCAAGTCCTTTGACTTGACCCAAGTAGTTCTCCCCACTTATCCACACACACACACACACACACACACACTGGTTTGTAAACATGTGGATGTAGCCCAAGAGCGGTTACCCAACTGTCCTTGACCGTGGACACGGCTATTCGAATAGTTTTACACTCTGCAGAGGTTGCACACTTTACCCACAAGATCCGGGGAACTTCCGTGTCATCCACGACCCGCGGTACCTCAAGTACCCGGGGTAAGCACCCGATCACTATCTTTCCCTAGACGACACTAACAAGGAGTCCACTCGTTGTTCCGTATCCTCACGATGTACATCATACAAGACTCACTCGAGATCATAACATCCTAGAGGGGAGACAACGGTGTATCCGGTGCCTTGTGAAAACAGTCATGGCCGCCCTACCTGGCACGACCCCGTCCCAAGAGAGAGCACCAACTCTCCCCCGTCACTAGTAATGCGGGCTCCAAGCTAGTATCGGCCTAGGTAATCAATAATGCCCTTTCCCATATAAGGGTAGAGTGGTTGCGCATGTAAGGTTGGAATAACGGTCGCAACTTAAACCAATCCATTTTTGAAAACAACACACACACTTGCCTCGTTACACCACATCGTCATCAAGTGGCGACCCAACTCATCATCTCTCTCGGGCATAAGTGGCACCCGACGGGGTTTTTGAGAAGTCCTTTGAAAATACTTTGTCTCCATCACTATGCATATTCCCGTCCACTTTTTGCGTAGCACTACTTTAGCATCCTATCTACTCCCATCGGCATAACCCTCATAGAAAGGTAGGGTCATGCATCATGCAAGTGTCAATGAGAAAAGCAACGGAGGCAAACCACCCCAAGTGGTCACCATTTTATCATGACTCGATGCAAGCAATAAAAGTGCCATATGACATGCATAAAAGGGGTTTCTTAGACATGGTCAAAGGGCTGCTTGCCTGGCTCAACAAAGTCTTCTGGGTCTTCAAAGTCGTCTGGTCCAACTCCTTCGTCAGCAACGCAATCTATCATCGCAAAATGATAACGAGGAAATAAGGCAATAATAAAACAGAAAAATCAAAGTGCTCAGAAAAATGTCAACTCATTTTTGTTAAATACTAGGTTGAAAACTAAGAAGGGGAAAATTCCTAGTTTTGGATTTAGAGTAGCAGAATAGGAGAAATGGGTTTTCAAAGTTTATTTAAATGCTAAAAATCACATTTCAATATTTACAGTGAAGAAAAGGTTATTGGATTTGAATGAAAGTTGCACCATAAATAGGTGGGATTATTACAAGAATTTGGGAGTTGGAATTATTGCATTTGGATAAATAATTAATTCTGTGGAATTTTTGGAAAAGCCACAGAAAAAGAAAAAGAAAAAGGGCACTGTGCCTGCCAGGCCAGAACAGCTGCGGGGCAGCAGGCCCAGCCAGCGGGCCGGCCCGGCCGAGCCAGCGCACAGCGCGCGCGCCCACCCATGTCAAACCTGACGGCCGGGGCCCACAGGACAGAGAGAGAGAGGGGAGTGGGAACGAGGGAGAGGATGACAGGCGGGGCCCACCTGTCATCACTAACCCGTGGACAGGGGGGTCGCGGTGCTCACCAGCGACGATGCAGGCCACGGCGAGCTCCGATGAGTGCGAGGATGGCTTCAGGAGACTACCGCATGTCGGTGGGTGGTGGACTTGGCCGGCGGGGGTGCCTGGTTCGCCGGCGACGAGGAGCTGCGGCGGAGGAGCTTCGGGAGGTGGTGACTCCGGCCGTTTCCGGCAGCTACAGAGAGGGGAAAGAAGGGGGAAAGGATCAGAGGGCTGCAGGGGTTCCAGATCGAGGCAGAGCTGGAACGGGGGAGGCCTATACCTCGCGAACTCCGGCGAGCCAAAGCGGCGGAGCTCGAGCTCGATCTCAAGCTCGGGCGGTTATGGAGAGGAACTGGGGTGCAGGGGGATGTTTAGGGGAGTGAGAGAGTGAGTGGTGAGGAGAGGAGGGTGCGGGGAGGCCTTTAAGTAGGCGAGCGGCGAGGTGCCATGGACCCATGCGCCGGAGAGCTCACGCTCATCGCTGCAGGGCTCGGGGGAACAGGGCGTGGTGTCTGGGGTGTTCCTGGACGTCGACTACATCGGGAGGGACAGAGAGAGGGAGTGGGGAGAGGTCAGAGGTGCGCGCGTGTGAGCCGCGCCATTGGCGCGCTCGGGCGGCCGGTGTTTGCTAGCGTGGAGGAGCGGGGAGGAGGAGAGAGGAGGGGGCCGACCGCGTAGCGTGCTGCAGACGCCGAGGCGCATCGGCAGGCGCGCGGGGGAGGCCCGAGGTGGTCGGAGGCGTCGGGCAGAGGGCGGCTACAGTACGGGAGCGCACTGTAGCGCGCTCCAGAGCGCCGGCATGGCATTTTCTATGCCTTGTGGGCACGGCCAACCGTGTCCAGTAGCTCAAGGGTGGAGTAAAGAAGTAGGGAGAGGCATTGGATGCTCTGGATGGCCAGTAGGAGAGGAGAGAGGTAGAAGAAGAGGGAGAAATGGGCTGTCCAGAGAGAGAAAGAGGTGGTTTCACCCATCCAATAATGGAGCTGTGGATTTTCCATTGTTACTGGAGGTGAAAGGGGACTAGGGGGAGCTGTGGTAAAAAGTTGAGCTCAAGGAGAATAGTTTTAGTGGTCAAAATGGTGATTTTTGAAAAGTGGCAGAAGGTGTTTGATAAAGGTTTTGGCAAGCAAATGATTTCCAATTGCCATGAGATTCCACAGGCTGAAATGACACATATAATTAGGGTCTTCCACCAATTTGGAGCTTATTTGGGCAAAGTTGCCAATGCAACTTTTGTAAACCCTAGAAATGAGCAGAAATAGACTTGTGTAGATCTAGTTGAGCAAATCACTTCTCCTTGATGCACTACTTGGTGTAGTGGCCTCATTCGGTCATTTGAACATGATCACAAAAGTTGAGGTCAAGGAGAGAAAGTTGGTAGTACAAACTTGCTCAAATTAGGTTCTGAACAGAAAGGGTTATGGGGCATTTTGGTGGACCAAAATGACCTTGATTGAAGTGAGGCTTTGCAAGATCATCACAATATGCATTTGTGACTTGCTGGATTTTTCTTGGATTTTTATGGAAATATTTCCTGTAGAAATATTTCAAATCCTTGAAATGGGCAGAAATGGTTTTGGAAGGTTTTGTCCAATATTTTGAATATGACCATGTTTTGAAACTCTTATATATGGGAAATATATGCCCACTGAGTTTCCCTGGTTTTTTTCAAATATTTTTAAAATAATAAAATATTTTTCCCTATTAAAGACCATTTCTGGCCTTTAGAAAAAGATTTTAAATAAAATAGGAAAATAACTTTTAAAATTATATTTTTGGGGTTTATGGGAATCCTATATCTAATAGGTTTCAAATATACCTTTTGAAATATTTTTCATACCCCAAATCAGGTACTTGCAGTGCACACCTCAATCCAGGGGTTTTTGGAAAACTAATTTTTGAAAATACTATTTTGCCAAATTATTTTTGTAAGAAAATACTATATTGTACTATACACATGGCATGATCATTGGGCAGAAGTTTGGGGCAAGGAGATGAAGTACAGAAGGTGGAGTAGTTGACTTTAAAGATCACTTGAAAAAATCACAGAGAGAAAACCAACTCCAAAATAAAAGCAAAATAATGCAAAAGTTTTTGTTGGCCCAACTTTTCATGCTTTATTAATGCAAATGAAGTGTTACAAAATGCAGGGTGTGACAGTAGTGGTTCTCGGCGTCTTGTCAAACCCAAGCGACAATAGTCGTACACAACGCATTGTGGAAGTAGTTTTACTCGCGGACTTCGGCGGCGGTAGTCGTTCGCGGTGCTTGTGACCCACAGTGCTTCGGGCAACGGTAGTCGTACACGGTTCACAGACGGACTTGACGGGTCCAAGGGCTCCGGCCATCGTGGTACTTGGCGCAACACCGTGTAGTCGTACATTTGAAGAGGAACTTGGCCATGCGAAGGTCTACTTGGCGAACAACGGTCGTCGTGGTACTCGTTGGTCCACGAAGTTGTTCTCGTAGGTCTTGGCGTTCCGTTCGGTACTCGTTCGGGCATCCGTGTGGTCTTGTCGGTGGTGTACTTGGCGAAATTCCACGGAGACGGTCTTGCCAGGCAACGAGCAGCAACGCGGTGCACCGACGGGGTGCTCGAGTAGGACTTGGCGCCGGTCGTCGTCCTCACGTTCTCGCACGACAAAAGTAGGGGTGAAAAGAAAGGCACGGGCAGGAGGAAGTCGAGGCCGGCGCTGGTCGGCGCTACGGCGGCGAGGTGTGGCGCTGAGGAGCTCAAGGTGGTCCTGGGAGTGGAGCTCTGGTGATGTCGCTCGCTGGTAACCACTGGAGACGGAGGCAGGGCCCTCAGGCTCGAGCGGTGGCGGTGTCTCGGTGAGGCTGGCAAGGCCGAGTCGGCGGGGCGTAGAGGTGGAGAGGCGACAACGAGGGACTGGAGCGGGGGCGAATGGAAGAGAGGGGGGCGCGTGTGCTGGGGAGTTACTCTCCCTGGCGATGCGGTGCAGGGCGAGGAAGGAGAGATGAGGAGCAGGCGCCATGGCCCGAGAGAGAGGCTGCAGGGGAGAGGAGAGCAGCGCGCGTGGAGAGTAGATGGGATCGGGATCCCTGGTGCGATGCGTGCGTGTGTGTGAGTGGCGGCGTGGGGGAAAAACGAGAGGGACAGGGAGATCGAGCAGAGGCTGCGGTCTCGCTCCTCTCTGGCGGCGCGAGCAGGGAGACGAGAGGAGAGGACGAGGGGATCAGGAGATAGGGGCTTAGATTAGAGGGTTAGGTGGGCCTAGGGTTAGAAGGGGGGTTTGGGCTGCGGGAAAGGATGGCCTCGGGTGGGCCGGCGTGGGAGGTTGGGAGGCCCAGGAGGCCAGCGGGCTACCTCTCATTCTCTCCTCTCTTCTATTCCCTTCTCTTTTCAGGAAGAAAAAGGAGAGACCAAAAGTCTCAAGAGAAAAGGCAATGGAGAAGAATAAAATTGTGAGATATTTTTGTCAGGCTTTATGGAATATTTCCAACTCAACAAAAGTGGTTCCCGCAACAACAACAAAAAAAAGGCGAAGTTAAATCTAAAATTATTTAACTTGCACCAAAGGAGTTTGAATGGAGTGTAGGATTTCGGAGTGTCCAAAAATGTCCGGAATTTTTGTGGAGATCGGGAAAGCGATGAAAGATATTATGGGCAAAGTTTGGGGACCAAACTTGAAGTGGGAAAAGGCATGTGATTATTTGCAAGTGTGTTAAGGTGAATTCCTGAATAGTGGAATATTTGATATAGCTCCCCAATATTGGGGTATATGTTATAAAGAGAAGTCATCCTTCCTCGATTTAAATGGATCGAAGATCCATACGATTTATTTAGTTGAGATGCAAAAGACTTATGACATGATGACATGATGACATGATGCAATGCACATGATGCAATGAACCAAAACGAATCACCCGACAACACTCGGAAACATGGAAGGCATCTGAAGCTCCGGTCTTGGGGTGTTACAACAGCTCCAGCAGTGGTGGCGACGACTAGCCGCCACGCCCGCTTTGAAGGCGGCTGCGGGTCGTCTCGTCACCGCGCTCCAGTGAAGCGCGAGGAGGGGTCTGGCTGAGCTCAGGAGAGTGCCACGGGCCCGTCCTCGCGACCTGCTGCGGGAGCACGTTCCGCTTTTGTTTTGTTTTTCCTTTCCTTCCCGCGTTAAGAGAGAGACAAGTATGGGGCCCCGCTGGAGCGTGCAACAATTATGATTTCTATGTGGCTATGCTATGTTTATCATTCCTGTGTTGTGTTGCAGCGTCATGTTTTATGTATGCGCGTAGGAATAACTTAGCTTGGTGCGCCTGAAGTAGATTCCTCCTCGTGAGACGCGCGTTCCTCAATGCCTGACGAGGCGTCCTGTGCTCGGAAGGCGTCTGAGAACTGCAAAAATTCGCTAGGAATCCTGATCGTAGGCGCTGCCGGTCATGACCTAGTGCTTTTTATCGCGATACCCGGGGGGCACGAATTAAGAGGGGTGCGCCAGCTCGCGAGCTCGAGCGAGGGTGCCTTGCGAAAGACAGGAAAACAAAAAACGCTCATGAGGGCACCTGTCCAGCCCCCTCGCGAGGAACGCGAGGGAGAGTACGGGTCAAAAACAAGGAACCAAGAGCAGAAAGGAGGCGAAAAGGCAATGGAACCAGGCCAGCAAGGAACACCAGAAAGCAAATTCTTACTAAAGAGGGTCGAACCAACTGCGGAAAGCAAATGAAAAGCCGCGTCCGACACCTAGTCTAGTCTTCTTGTCTTCTCACCACAGCGGAGCTAAGTGCTGCCACTAGTCATGGGAGGGAGCCCCCGAGGCCCGAGAGCGGCACTCCTGAGACTCCGGGGCGTGTACAACCCCACTCATTATTATGTGAGAATGTCACGAGTGGAGATTCTTCACAGGCATCGGGCCTTGTTTCATGGGTAGAGCCTCCAGAGGTGCTGGATGTTCTAGGCGTTCTGGATGGGGATCCCGTCTTGCGTTTCCAGGCGCGTGGCGGCAGGCCTGGAAACATGGGCGACCCGAAACGGGCCCTCCCACATGGGTGAGAGCTTGTGTAGCCCTTCCCTGGACACCACCCGCCTCAGGACAAGATCTCCCACCTCGAGCATCCTAGAGCGGACGCTGCAGCAATGGTACCGCCGCCACGCCTGCTGGTACCTCACAACTTGGAGCGAGGCTTCACAGCAGCGTTCCTCCCCCAGCACGAGATCCATCTCCCGCATGGCATCCTGCTGCTATTCATCAAACGCTAGGATCCGCGCGGAGTGATGCTTGACCTCGTGTGGGAGAACCACTTCTGCTCCGTAGACGAGGAAGAACGGGGTCTCGCCTGTGGGCCTGGTGGCGGTGGTGCGGATGGACTAAATCACGGACTGGAGCTCGTCGTGCCAGCCCCTGCCGCAGGCCTCGAGCTTCTTCTTGAAGGTCCTGGTCTTGAGACCCCTCAAGACCTCCGCATTGGCGCGTTCGTCCTGGCCGTTGCTCCTGGGGTGCGCCACGGAGGCATAGCAGATCTGCGTTCCAAGGTTAGCACAATATGTTTTGAAGAGATTGTTAGTGAACTGTGAGCCATTTTCGGTGATGATGCGATTGGGGACCCCAAATCGGCTTACGAGGCCCTTGATGAACTTGACTGCTGACCCAGCTGGGATGGTGCGGACAGCTTCCACTTCCGCCCACTTGGTGAATTTGTTCATGGCGACGTAGAGGTAGCGGTAGCCTCCAGGCGCTCGAGGAAATGGGCCTAGGATATCCAGCCCCCAAACCAAGAACGACCATGAGAGCGGGATAGTCTGGAGGCCCTGAGCCGGCTGGTGGATCTGCTTGGCGTGGAACTGGCAGGCCTCGCAGGATTTCACCAGTTCGACCACATCGTTGAGTGTCGTGGGCCAGTAGAACCTGCTGCGGAAAACCTTGCCGACTAGGGTGCGCGACGACGAGTGGTGCCCGCAGTCTCCGCCATGTATGTCGGCTAGCAGCTCATTCCCCTGTTCCCTGGAAGTGCATCGTAGAGAAAGATCATTTGGCCGCTTCCTGTATAGCTCACCGTCCTGAATGCAGTACGCCGTAGAGTGCAGAGCCACGCGCCCCGTGTCTTCCTCCTTCTCCAACAACGTGCCTTGCGTGAGGTACGCCTTGAACTCCTGGATCTAGCACCCCTCCTAAGGCTCGAGCGCTAAGAGGAGGCACGCTCCTGTGGTCGGGCCGCAGGCGGGGGCTCCCGAGGCTAGTGGCTGGGGGAGCTCCTGCTGAGGTGGCGCCAGCTCCGCAGGCGGGGGTGCTGCCGAAGGCTTGAAGAGTCGTTCCTCGAAGACGCCAGGCTCTTAGGGCAACCGCTTGGATGCTCTTTTGGCGATGTCGTCGGCCTCTTTGTTGGTGCCACAAGGCACATGCTGCAGCTCCAGGCCCAAGAATTGCTTCTCCATTTTGCGTACCTCCGCGAGGTATGCCTCCATGTGCTCATCCTTTGGCTTGTACACCTTGTTGGAGAAGTTGACGAGGAGCTACGAGTCTCCCTTGATGGTGAGGCGTTTCATCCCTAGGGCCACCGCAGCCTTGAGGCCGGTGATGAGACCTCGTACTCTGCGATGTTGTTGGAGAACTTCTCACCCCGCTGGAAGCGGAGTTGCACGGCGTAGTAAAGCTTGTCCTGAGTGGGCGAGATGAGCACGGCTCCAGCTCCCGTGCCCTGGCGCGCGAACGCGCCATCGAAGTACATGACCCAGCCATCTGGCACCTCACTCCTTGGCGAGAGGGATCGGGTCTCGCCTGCTTCGAGCTCCGAGGTGTCGGTCCATTCTACCACAAAGTCGGCGAGTGCAACCCCCTTGATGACCCTGGTTGTGCTGAACTCCAGGTCAAATGCTTGCAGCTCGATGTTCCATTCGGTGACTCTTCCGGCAGCATTGGGGCTCTTGAGCACTCTCTCCAATGGATAAGCTGAGACAACCTTGATGGGGTGACCCTGGAAGTAGTGGCGCAGCTTACGCGAGGTCACCAGGAGCGTGAGCAAGAGCTTCTGAGGCATGGGGTATCACGCTCTCGCATCTCGTAGCACTGTGCTGACGAAGTACACTGGGTGCTCGACAAGGCTGGGAGAGCTGACGGAGTTTTTGGCTCCCAGGGACTGAGTCGTTTCCTGTGGATCTCCAGCTCCTGGGGCTTGATGACTAGCCGGAGCAGCCGCTGTCTCAGGAACATCGTCTTGGTCTTGTCCGGCCTCATCCAGCTTGGCGGCTCCATTTGGCGGGCCCTTTACTTGGGGCTCCTCTCTGAGGGCCACCAGCGCCGCGCTGGCGGAGTGGGGTGTGGTAGACAGGTGGAGTACCAAGGGCTCGCAAGGATGAGGCGCCACCATCACCGGCGGGCTGGTCAAGCATCTCTTGAGGTCTTGAAATGCCAGGTCGGCCTTGGGGGTCCAGTCGAATGGACCCTTCTTCTTCATCAGCTTGAAGAACGGCAAGGCGCGCTCCCCCAACTTGGAGATGAAGCGCCCCAGCGAAGTCACGCAGCCTGCTAGCTTATGCATCTCCTTGAGGTTTTGTGGTGGGCTCATGTTTTCAATAGCCTTGACGTTCTCTGGGTTGGCCTCGTTCCCCTCGTGGGACACGAGGAAGCCCAGCAGCTTGCCGGAAGGGACACCAAACACACACTTTTCTGGGTTGAGCCGCAAGTCCACCAGGCGCAGCCTCGCGAAGGTCTCCTCTAGGTCTTGAATCAAAGTTCTCGCCTCCCGAGACTTCACCACAATGTCATCGACGTAGGCCTCAACGTTTGTCCTGAGCTGCTGCCCCAAGGCGATGTGTATCAGCCGCTGAAAGGTCGCTCCTGCGTTACGCAGTCCGAATGGCATGCAAGTGTAGCAGTATACCCCGCATGGGGTCAAGAAATCCGTCTTCTCCACATATTCTACCGCCATCTTGATTTGGTGGTAGCCTGAGAACTCATCCAAGAAGCACAACAGATCACATTCCGCAGTGGAGTCAACAATCTGGTCGATGCGCGACAGCAGGAACGGGTCTTGAGGGCAAGCCTTGTTGAGGTTGGTGAAGTCGACACACATGCGTCTTCCCTCCTTTCTTTGGCATGACAACTGGGTTTTCCAGCCACTCTGCGTAATAGACCTCGCGAATGACAGCTGCTGCCTCCAGCTTGCGGGTTTCCTGAATGATGAAAGATTGCTTCTCCGCGGATTGTTGCCTCGCCTTCTACTTCACAGGGTGCACATTGGGGCACACCCTCAGATGATGCTCAATCACTCCTCTCGGGACACTAAATAGCTGCTTGGGCTCCCAGGCGAATACTTCCTTGTTCGCTCGCAAGAAGTCCACCAACTCCTTTTCTTGATCTAGGGCGAGGTTGGTGCCTATGGTAAAGGTAGCGCCAGAGGCCCCGTCCGTGTTGACCGGTATCTGCTTCGTCTTAGCTTGACCTTGAGTGAATAGCTGCTTCTTCTTGGTCGGCGCGGCCCCCTTGGTTCTAGACACGGCCTTGTCGTCCGGGCAAGCTACCGTCGTGACCCTGAAGGCTAGCTTGAGGGCCGCTGTCGGTGTCAAAACCGGCGGATCTCGGGTAGGGGGTCCTGAACTGTGTGTCTAAGGCAGATGGTAACAGGAGGCAGGGGACACAATGTTTTACCCAGGTTTGGGCCCTCTTGATGGAGGTAAAACCCTACGTCCTGCTTGATTTATTCTTGATGATATGGGTATTACAAGAGTTGATCTACCACAAGATCGGAGAGGCTAAACCCTAGAAGCTAGCCTATGGTATGATTGTATGTTGTCCTACGGACTAAAACCCTCCGGTTTATATAGACACCGGAGGGGCTAGGGTTACACAAGGTCGATTACAAAGGAGGATATATACATATCCGTATTGCCTAGCTTGCCTTCCATGCCAAGTAGAGTCCCATCCGGACACGAGACGAAGTCTTCAATCTTGTATCTTCATAGTCCAACAGTCCGGCCAAAGGATATAGTCCGGCTGTCCGGAGACCCCCTAATCCATGACTCCCTCAGTAGCCCCTGAACCAGGCTTCAATGACGATGAGTCCGGACGCAGTATTGCATTTGGCATTGCAAGGCGGGTTCCTCCTCCGAATACATCACAGAAGAATTTGAATATAAGGATAGTGTCCGATCCTGCAAAATAAGTTCCACATACCACCGTAGAGAGAATAGTATTTCCACAAATCTAATTTGCTGACACGTTTAGGCAACATGACATCATGCCATGGCCCGGCTTTTATTCGAATCGTTTTTCTTTAACCTGCTCCACACATAACGCGAGGCGGTTTCCTGACACGTCTTGTCAAAGCAGAGATCGTGTTCCCCTAATTACGGGATTCTCATCAATACGGTCGTGGGTAACCCAACCGTGTCTAGGACTCCTAGATTATAGGCCAGTCCCAAACAGCCACGGAGAGGATGCTTGATATTCACCCTCTTTATAAAGGGACAAGGCTTTTACTTTTTTCCCTCCCGTGCTCAATCAAATCCTTCCCCCGCCTCGAGTTCTAACACCCAAAGCCCAGGTCAGGTGCTTCGGACCTTCAACTATGTCCGGATCCAACCTTCAAGGTCGGTGGATGCCTTCCTCCGTCACGGAGGAGGACATCAAGAAGTTGAGAGAGGCCAGATATCTGACCGCTGAAATTTTGCATCAGCTGCCTGCCCGAGGGCAAATCGTCCCTACTCCCGAACCCAACGAGAGCGTCGTGTTCGTCTCCCACTTCCTCCGAGGACTAGGCCTCGCTCTGGATCCCTTCGTTAGGGGTTTGATGTTCTATTACGGGCTAGATTTCCACGATCTAGCCCGAACTCCTTTCTCCACATCTCGGCCTTTATTGTCATATGTGAGGCCTTCCTCTGCATTACCCCTCACTTCGGCCTGTGGCTCAAGACCTTTGACGTGAATCCAAAGATAGTCAAGGGGCAGCATGTAGCGTGCGGAGGCGCATTAATAAGCAAGATCGCTGGAGCTCCATGGCCAAAGGGTTCCTTTCCAGAGGTGTACGGATTATGGCAACGGGAGTGGTTTTACATCACAGCTCCCAGAAGTGCCAAGTGGGTGGTTTCCCCTGCTTTCCGCCCGGGCCCTCCACCACAACTGATGTCATGGATTAGCAGAGGGCTGAGCTGGGGTCCAGCCAAGGACGTGCCTATACTGCAGAGTCGCATTCAAGATCTCTTCGAAGGAGATTTCAGTATGGTTATGGTGGTGCAAGTCATGCTGGTTCGTCGAGTCCAGCCTTGCAAACGCCGACCCCTCCGCATGTGGGAGTTCAACCCAGAAGGACCGCACACTATTCAGAATTTCCTCGGCCTAACGCACGAGGAGATGTATAAATCATTCTTTGGATCCCAAATAGAGTGTCCGGATACTACCGAGGATGTGGGCCTGAGCAGCAACCGTACCGCCGACCAAGTAAGTAATCCTCTAGCCGAACATACCATCTTTCATTTATCATGACGTCATTCTAAGAAGTGATCAAGAAGTGATCCTGAAACTACTTACGTTCAAGCATAACACAAGAACCGTGTTCACTTCCCGGACTCCACCGGAAAGAGACCATCACGGCTACACATGCGGTTGATGCATTTTAAATAAGTTAAGTGTCAAGTTCTCTACAATCGGACATTAACAAATTCCCATCTGCCCATAACCGCAGGCACGACTTTCGAAAGTTCAAAACCCTGTAGGGGTGTCCCAACTTAGCCCATCACAAGCTCTCACGGTCAACGAAGGATAATCCTTCTCCCAGGAAGACCCGATCAGACTCGGAATCTCGGTTACAAGACATTTTGAAAATGGTAAAATAAGACCAGCAAAGCTGCCCGAATGTGCCGACAAATACCGATAGGAGCTGCACATATCTCGTTCTCAGGGAACACCGGATTGTCCGAGATTCCGGTAGGCCAACCCAGAGTTGCCCTTGGTGGTCAGCGGCTGCTAACAAGTTGGACCAACACTCATAGGAGCACTGGCCCGGGGGGTTTAAAATAAAGATGACCCTTGAGTCTGCAGAACCCAAGGGAAAAGGCTTAGGTGGCAAATGGTAAAACCAAGGTTGGGCCTTGCTGGTGGAGTTTCATTCAAAGCGAACTGTCAAGGGGTTCCCATTATAACCCAACCGCGTAAGGAACGGAAAATCAAGGAACATGACACCAGTATGACGGAAACTAGGGCGGCAAGAGTGGAACAAAACACCAGGCATAAGGCCTAGCCTTCCACCCTTTACCAAGTATATAGATGCATTAATTAAATAAGAGATATTGTGATATCCCAACAATAATCATGTTCCAACATGGAACAAACTCCCATCTTCACCTACAACTAACAACGCTATAAGAGGGGCTGAGCAAAGCGGTAACATAGCCAAACAACGGTTTGCTAGGACAAGGTGGGTTAGAGGCTTGACATGGAAAAATGGGAGGCATGATAAAGCAAGTGGTAGGTATCGCGGCATAGCAATAGATCGAGAAACTAGCAAGAAAAGATAGAAGTGATTTCGAGGGTATGGTCATCTTGCCTGAGGTCCTGCAAGGAATAAGAACGAGTCCATCAAGAAGAGAAACGAACGTAGTTGAACAAATCCTCACAAACGCGACATTATCAGAACTAACCCGAAGAAGCAACACCGGAAAGAAAGCAAACAACATAGTGAACAACCAACACATAATCATGGCATGATGCACAACCAAGAATGATGCATGTCCGGTTTAAGGAGGCATGGCATGGAAAAATGCACAAGCAAAACTACAAGTTAAGTGGAGCTCAATATGCAACGAGTTTCATATTGACGACACCACAACAATTATTTAGTTCTCTCCCGTTTAAGTACCCAACAATATTAAATTTTGTTAAGCATGGCAAGAGGTGAAGCATAACAAAACTATACCATCTAAACAATTTAAATGGGGCTGGATATAACAAACGACCAATCCGATAAATCCCCATAAGCATTTAGCAAATTAATGCAAAAAAAACATTCTTGATGTTGTTATCATGATGCGGATGACATGCAAGTTTATATGCAATATTTATGAAAATGTTGACATGATAAGGTATGAGGCATTTGTCATCATGGAGGAAAGAAAGGGGTGCCACGGCAACATATCGGTTTTCGGTAACTCGATTGAGATGCCGGTGCAAAAGGAAAAGTGACGGGGGCGTGTCATGCAAGGATGGTGGGGTGCTCCCGGATACCGGGTGTCCCATGAGTCGACGACGGTGACAACGCAAAAGAGGGGCAACGTGCACCGACAATTCGGGCACGAAGCAAGCATGAGCATCTCATACATCACACATGCATTCGTTCATGGGCGGTCGTTCTCGGCGGTTATACCTTCAAAGCGAGCGTTTCAAGGCGGACCGGTTCGATGGGACGTAGTGGTACTTTCGGTTCTCGGCGACGGAAGAGGTACAGACGTTCTCAAGGCACTTGTCGGTCCGGAGTTGGTGTAGTTGTACATGGCAAACGTAGTGGTACTCGGCGTATTGTCAAACCCAAGCGACGGTAGTCGTACACAACGCGTTGTGGAAGTAGTTGTACTCGCGGACTTCGGCGACGGTAGTCGTTCGCGGTGCTTGTGACCCAAGGTGCTTCGGGCAACGGTAGTCGTACATGGTTCGCAAACGGACTTGATGGGTCCAAGGGCTCCGGCCATCATGGTACTTGGCGTAACACCGTGTAGTCGTACATTTGAAGACGAACTTGGCCATCCGAAGGTGTACTTGGCGAACAATGGTCGTCGTGGTACTCGTCGGTCCACGAAGTCATTCTTGTAGGTCTTAGTGTTTCGTTCGGTACTCATTCGGGCATCCATGTGGTCTTGTCGGTGCTGTACTTGGCGAAATTCCACAGAGACGGTCTTGGCAGGCAACGAGCAGCGACGTGGTGCACCGATGCAGCAACACAGTCGGGTGCTCGAGCAGGACTTGGCACCGGTCGTTGTCCTCACATTCTCGCACGACAAAAGCATCGGCGAAAATAAAGGCACGGGCAGGTGGAAGTCGAGGCCGGCACTGGTCGGCGCTACGGCGGCGTCCTGCTGGTTGCTGGAGCAAGCGGCGGTGAGGTGTGGTGCTGAGGCGCTCAAGGTGGTCCTGGGAGCGGAGCCCCGGTGATGTCGCTCGCTGGTAACCACTGGAGACGGAGGCAGGGCCCTCAGGCTCGAGCGGTGGCAGTGTCTCGGCGAGGCTGGCAAGGCCGAGGCGGCGGGGCGCGAAGGAGGAGAGGCGACAACGAGGGACTGGAGCGGGGGCGAATGGAAGATAGGGGGGCGCGTGTGCTGGGGAGTTACTCTCCCTGGCGACGCGGTGCAGGGCGAGGAAGTTGAGATGAGGAGCGGGCGCCATGGCCCGAGAGAGAGGCTGCAGGGGAGAGGAGAGTAGCGCGCCTGGAGAGGAGATGGGATCGGGATCCCTGGTGCGATGTGTGTGTGTGTGAGTGGCGGCATGGGGGAAAAACAAGAGGGACAGGGAGATCGAGCAGAGGCTGCAGTCTCGCTCCTCTCTAGCGGCACCCGCAGGGAGACGAGAGGGGAGGATGAGGGGATCGGGAGATGGGGGCTTAGATTAGAGGGTTAGGTGGGCCTAGGGTTAGAAGGGGGGTTTGGTCTGCGGGAAAGGATGGCCTCAGGTGGGCCGGCGTGGGAGGTTGGGAGACCCAGGAGGCCAGCGGGCTACATCTCATTCTCTCCTCTCTTCTATTCCCTTCTCTTTTCAGGAAAAAAAGGAGAGACCAAAAGTCTCAAGAGAAAAGGCAATGGAGAAGAATAAATTGTGATATATTTTTGTCAGGCTTTATGGAATATTTCCAACTCAACAAAAGTGGTTCCCGCAACAACAACAAAAAAAGGCGAAGTTAAATCCAAAATTATTTAACTTGCACCAAATGAGTTTGAATGGAGTGTAGGATTTTGGAGTGTCCAAAAATGTCCGGAATTTTTGTGGAGATCGGGAAAGCGATGAAAGAAATCATGGGCAAAGTTTGGGAACCAAACTTGAAGCGGGAAAAGGCCTGTGATTATTTGCAAGTGTGCTAAGGTGAATTCTTAAATAGTGGAATATTTAATATAGCTCCCTAATATTGGGGTATATGTTATAAAGAGAAGTCATCCTTCCCTAGATTTAAATGGATCGAAGATCCATACGATTTATTTAGTTGAGATGCAAAAGACTTATGACATGATGACATGATGACATGATGCAATGCACATGATGCAACGAACCAAAACGAATCACCCGACAACACTCGGAAACATGGACGGCATCTGAACCTCCGGTCTTGGGGCGTTACAACACTCCACCACTACGAGAGGATCTCGTCCCGTGATCTAGGATGGCACCGAAGGGAAAACGGAAGAGGAAGAGGAGAGGTAAAACTAGGTTGCTTCTTTGACAAATGAGTGAAACCAAAGAACCTTGAAAGTTTAAACCATTTCGAGAAAAGAATACAACGGAGATGAACGGAGTTTAGAATACTCCGTTAGAAAAGAGGAACAAGGAACATTACAGGAACCTTGTAGGTTGACAGACATAAGAAAAGGGTTTCAATGGACAAGAAGTACATGCAAGCACTCCGATAGAAATGAAAAGTACAAGGAACGATAAGATCAATTACACCAACACTCCGGTTAAATGGATTAGCTAGAAAAGAACATGATCTTGGCAAAATGAGTTGATGTGACGAAGAGAGCAACAACACAATGCCTCTGGAAGGAAGAATAGAAGATATATCATTGGAATAACAAAATGGAGAAGAAAATGACAACTTCTGTCACAAAAGAGCTTGAAAAGGCATCCTTAGGAGAAGGGTCGAATGGAGTTGTTTGAAAAGCTAACAACGAAAAGAGTAAGCTTGTTGTAGGCTTATGGAAAACATCTCAAAACTATGAGGTGAAATTCTGCCACATATGAAAACAATAGATTGGATTGATATGAACAAGGAGACGAGAAACTTATCTCACCGGTAGGATAAATGAAGAACCTGGATCATTTATAAGCACCATAAATAGCAACTATCCTTAGGGAAAACTTTAGGTGAAATATAACCCAAGACAACTCCAAAGAAGATATTGATGGGTTGCAAAGGAACTCATGAACGAATTGAAAATGATGGGTTTAAAATATGTCACTCTTGAGAACTTGTGAATCATGAAACACGAAGGGAAATTATCAACAATGACATAACACCACCTCAAAAGATGAGATATAAAAGAATTGCACTTCGGATGCAAGATGAAGAATACTTGAACTCCTCGACATAAAACACGTGTCGAGCACCATGTTTATTTTGGAGTATAGTTTAGCGGAACATAACTTCGAGAGAAAATCTTGAAGAACAATTGAAGAATGAAAAGAATCCTTGATGAACCACCATGTAGAGCATCCATGAAGAACTCCGGTAATAACAGAATGATCAAAATAAGTGAAGGATGGAAAGAATAAGATTGAGGCCTTGTAATGATTAGATGGATCTTCGCGACGAGATAAAGTTTAAGACCTAGAACTCCGGAAAAGAAAGATGAACAAATGAAATCAAGAATCTTGATGAACCTCCGGAATAAGGAATTGAATTTACTCGATGAAACAACAATAAGAATTATGTTATGCATATCCTTCACCAATTAAATTGATGACAAGAAATGGATTGAATACAACTTATTCTCGTAGAAAGGATTAAGATAGAAATAGCGCAAACTTGAGAAAGGTCTCCAACGATCCACCGGTAGGATTGAAACAACGAATGAATTGATATGATAATGAATGAAGAGAACTCTTGGCCGAACTACCGTAAGAATTGAAAAATGAACGAAGTAAAGGAATGAATCACCGGTAAGAATTTGAAAACAAACAAAGATACTTGGGGAAATTTAGATACAAGAGAATGAAGAGATCACAAGCTGATTAGATAATACTTGAATGAAGCACCGGTAAGATTTGGAGAACAAGAGCTGAAAGGTGGAATGAATAATTCATCTGAAATGATGGGCTCCAGATGATCAAACTGAAAAGACTCCTAAATTGCTCAGGATGGGTGAAAAGAATTCTCACAATCGAAAATAATTATGAGAGGATGGAAAAAGGCTAGAACCATGAATCTTCAAGAGAACAGACCAAGATTTAGAGGAAACAATTCTTCGTTCTTCTAATGCAGAGAATAACGATGAGACACCCCACCAAGAAATTGTTGAGATACTCTGGGATGACGAATAGAAAGGCTGAGCCAACGATGAAAAGATTTTTGAAAGATTTTTAGAGAAATACATATGACTGATGACAAATCATTGTTACGTCAAACTTTGAAAAGAATTTGAGGATAGCTCCGGGAAAATAAGACGAGTCAGGTAAGATCCTAGGAAACGACCTGTGGGTTAGGGCCCACTGAAAGATACACCGTTGAAATGATTTAAAAGAAAGATTGCACCGGTTGAATTAAATGGCTTGAATGAGATACCAATCTCGAAAGAGCTTGAATGAAAGCAGAGTGGAAACACAAATCTTCGAGATATCTTGAACACTCTGGGACAATTGAATAGCGAGAAGTGGATGATTAAGAGGTGTACCGGCATGAGAAAGCATTTGAAACGAGGAAAAGAATACGATCAACCCTGAAAGGCTTGAGTTGGAACCACCGGAGAAGGAAAAGAACAAAGAATGATGAACTTGAAGCTCCATTAGAATCTTCCTGAGAATCACCGGATAAGAACATTGACGAAAAAGAATGGAGAGACTTCCCATGAATAAAATGAATAGTAGATTTATAAATCTGATTCATTGAAGGAAAAGGGTGGGAGGGCGGGGAAAAACAAATACAACTTCGGACGGATGAAACAAACACCGTTGAGAAACTTAGAATTGATCTTGCGGATGTTGAAATGATCGGATCCACTTGAAGAGAAACACGCCAGTTGAAAAGGATTGACATGACAATCTCGATTATCATGAAGGATTTGTATTCACATAGGAGTATGAGAACACCACTTAGGAAAGGTATGGAATCAACACTTGACATTGAAGCACTCGAATACCACAACTCGAAACAAAACCAAGGATTGGCTTGAAAAATAAGCCGGAACAAACATATGATAGAAATTTCGTCCGAAGTTTTCGTGGTGGGGCCCACACGGGCTCGATCGTACAACACCATCATGTACAAGGCAGTGCACATGACATACGAAGTGTCCCCGAGTCAGCATAGCCAAGGACTCTTTAAAACACAATGAGACCACTGTAAACCAACCATGGATGGGCGGACCACTAGACGTCGAACCCCAATTTCATATCATACATCTGTCGGAAAGATATCCTAGGAGCTACTTGAATTCCCAGTTATAAACTCCCGAAACTTTCCGGTTATGCAATCAGGTGTTTGGGATACAGGGGAAGCACAATATCTCACCCAAAACTAACAAATCCTACATCCAGTTGTATCCATCCTTCAACAGATAACCAAGAAACCTTCGGAAATCATTTACCTCAACCTTCGAAAAGCATCTGTTATACGAGTTATGGCAATACTCCCGAACACCCTCCCCAATACTGGGTGGCGTCGAGGTTGTCGCACCAACAACTGCATAAAAGAGATTTTCGATGTCGGCGAAACTCAGGTATTCCAGAACTGCAACGATAAAATTGTGACGACAACACCTCAGAGCTCAACTCCCCGGGACACTGTCACAACCCCTAAATGTCTGGAGGCACCAAGAACAATGTTCTCGTCACAAAACCATCGGAACGATTCCAAGATACCCATGTGATCCTAATTTTTTTAGTGAAATTTGAGGAGAGAATAGTCAAAACTCTACGTCAGGATGCCTCACCAGAGCGACGAAGGGACTGAGGAGTAAAAAGAATCCTACTCTCTGATATATATAATCCTAAAAGACTCAAAACATTTTTCTAGACTCAACAACGCCAGCGATTCGATCAAGCAGGGGGCTCCTAAGTCGGGGAAGGCTCCGGTTACCAACTTGTAACACCCACGATGCGGCTATATCTCCCACGTGTCAGAGCGCGACTTAGAGGCATAACCGCATTGTAGGCATGTCGCAAGAGGGGTAATCTTTACACATCCCATGTACTGAATAAGAAAGAGGTACAGAGTTGGCTTACAATCGCCACTTCACACAATACATGAATAAAGCATTACATCATCCAGATACAATCAAGGTCCGACTACGGAACCAAAATAAAATATGACCACCCCTAATGCAAAAGATCCCCGATCGACCCGAGTGGGCACCACTATTGATCAACTGAAACGAAACAACACAATGAACAAGATCTTCATCGAGCTCCTCCTTGAGCTCGGTTGCGTCACCTACACGGTTATCATCGTCACATGCAACTGGTTTTTGGAAGTAAACTGTGAGTCACGGGGACTCAACAATCTCACACCCTCGCAATCAAGACTATTTAAGCTTATGGGTAGGCAAAAGGTATGTGAGGTGGAGCTGCAGCAAGCACTAGCATATATGGTGGCTAACTTACGCAAATGAGAGCGAGAAGGGAAGCAAGGCACGGTCATGAACTAGAAGTGATCAAGAAGTGATCCTGAAACTACTTACGTTCAAGCATAACTCCAACACCGTGTTCACTTCCCGGACTCTGCCGGAAAGAGACCATCACGGCTACACATGCGGTTGATGCATTTTAGTTAAGTTAAGTGTCAAGTTATCTACAACCGGACATTAACAAATTCCCATCTGCCCTTAACCGCGGGCACGACTTTCGAAAGTTCAAAACCATGCAGGGGTGTCCCAACTTAGCCCATCACAAGCTCTCACGATCAATGAAGGATATTCCTTCTCCCAGGAAGACCCGATCAGGCTCAGAATCCCGGTTACAAGACATTTCGACAATGGTAAAACAAGACCAGCAAAGCCACCCGAATGTGCCAACAAATCCCGATAGGAGCTGCACATATCTCGTTCTCAGGGCACATCGGATTGTCCAAGGTTCCGGTATGCCAGCCCAGAGTTGCCCATGGTGGCCACCGGCAGCTGACAGGTTGGACCAACGCTCAGAGGAGCACTAGCCCGGGGTTTAAAATAAAGATGACCCTTGAGTCTACAGAACCCAAGGGAAAAAGGCTAGGTGGCAAATGGTAAAACCAAGTTTCGGTCTTGCTGGAGGAGTTTTATTCAAAGCGAACTATCAAGGGGTTCCCATTATAACCCAACCGTGTAAGGAACGCAAAATCAAGGAACATAACACCGGTATGACGGAAACTAGGGCGGCAAGAGTGGAACAAAACACCAGGCATAAGGTCGAGCCTTCCACCCTTTACCAAGTTTATAGATGTATTAATTAAATAAGAGATATTGTGATATCCCAACAATAATCATGTTCCAACATGGAACAAACTCCCATCTTCACCTGCAACTAACAACGCTATAAGAGGGGCTGAGCAAAGCGGTCACATAGCCAAACAACGGTTTGCTAGGACAAGGTGGGTTAGAGGCTTGACATGGCAAAATGGGAGGCATGATAAAGCAAGTGGTAGGTATCGCGACATAGCAATAGATCGAGAAACTAGCAAGCAAAGATAGAAGTAATTTCGAGGGTATGGTCATCTTTCCTGAGATCCCGCAAGGAAGAAGAACGAGTCCATGAAGAAGATAAACGAACGTAGTCGAACGGATTCTCACAAACGCGACGTTATCGGAACTAACCCGAAGAAGCAACACCGGAAAGAAAGCAAACAACATAGTAAAAAACCAACACATAATCATGGCATGATGCACAACCAAGAATGATGCATGTCCGGTTTAAGGAGGCATGGCATGGCAAAATGCACAAGCAAAACTACAAGTTAAGTGGAGCTCAATATGCAACAAGTTGCATATTGACGACACCACAACAATTATTTAGTTCTCTCCGTTTAAGTACCCAACAATATTAAATGTTGTTAAGCATGGCAAGAGGTGAAGCATAACAAAGCTATACCATCTAAACAATTTAAATGGGGCCGGATATAACAAACAACAAATCCGGTAAATCCCCCTAAGCATTTAGCAAATTAATGCAAACAAAACATTCTTGATGTTGTTATCATGATGTGGATGACATGCAAGTTTATATGCAATATTTATGAAAATGTTGACATCATAAGGTATGAGGCTTTGTCATCGTGGCGGAAAGAAAGGGGTGCCACGGCAACGATAACGAAAACGGTGCCACGGCAGCATATCGGTTTCCGGTAACTCGATTGAGATGCCGGTGCAAACGGAAAAGTGACGGGGGCGTATCATGCAAGGATGGTGGGGTGCTCCCGGATACCGGGTGTCCCATGAGTCGACGACGGTGACAAGGCAAAAGTGGGGCAATGTGCACCGACAATTCGGGCACGGAGCAAGCATGAGCATCTCATACATCACACATGCATTCGTTCACGGACGGTCGTTCTCGGCGGTTATACCTTCGAAGCGAGCGTTTTGAGGAGGAAGGGTTCGATGGGACATAGTGGTACTTTCGGTTCTCGGCGACGGAAGAGGTACAGACGTTCTCAAGGCACTTGTTGGTCCGGACTTGGTGTAGTTTTACATGGCAAACGTAGTGGTTCTCGGCGTCTTGTCAAACCCAAGCGACGGTAGTCGTACACAACGCGTTGTGGAAGTAGTTGTACTCGCGGACTTCGGCGGCGGTAGTCGTTTGCGGTGCTTGTGACCCACGGTGCTTCGGGCAACAGTAGTCGTACACAGTTCACAGACGGACTTGACGGGTCCGAGGGCTCCGGCCATCGTGGTACTTGGCGCAACACCGTGTAGTCGTACATTTGAAGAGGAACTTGGCCATCCGAAGGTGTACTTGGCGAACAACGGTCGTCATGGTACTCGTTGGTCCACGAAGTCGTTCTCGTAGGTCTTGGTGTTTCGTTCGGTACTAGTTCAGGCATCCGTGTGGTCTTGTCTGTGGTGTACTTGGCGAAATTCCACAAAGACGATCTTGGCAGGCAACGAGCAGTGATGTGGTGCACTGACGCAATAACGCAGGCGGGTGCTCGAGCAGGACTTGGCGCCGGTCGTCGTCCTCACGTTCTCGCACGACAAAAGTAGTGGCGAAAAGAAAGGCACGGGCAGGAGGAAGTTGAGGCCGGCGCTGGTCGGCGCTACGGCGGCGAGGTGTGGCACTGAGGCACTCAAGGTGGTCCTGGGAGCGGAGCTCTGGTGATGTCGCTCGCTGGTAACCACTGGAGACGGAGGCAGGGCCCTTAGGCTCGAGCGGTGGCGGTGTCTCGGTGAGGCTGGCAAGGCCGAGGCGACGGGGCGCAGAGGAGGAGAGGCGACAATGAGGGACTGGAGCGGGGGCGAATGGAAGAGAGGGGGCGCGCATGCTGGGGAGTTACTCTCCCTGGCGATGCGGTGCAGGGTGAGGAAGGAGAGATGAGGAGTAGGCGCCATGGCCCAAGAGAGAGGCTGCAGGGGAGAGGAGAGCAGCACGCGTGGAGAGGAGATGGGATCGGGATCCCTGGTGCGATGCGTGCGTGTGTGTGAGTGGCGGCGTGGGGGAAAACGAGAGGGACAGGGAGATCAAGCAGAGGCTGCGGTCTCGCTCCTCTCTGGCGGCGCGAGCAAGGAGACGAGAGGAGAGGACGAGGGGATCAGGAGATGGGGGCTTATATTAGAGGGTTAGGTGGACCTAGGGTTAGAAGGGGGGTTTGGGCTGCGGGAAAGGATGGCCTCGGGTGGGCCGGCGTGGGAGGTTGGGAGGCCCAGGAGGCCAGCGGGCTACCTCTCATTCTCTCCTCTCTTCTATTGCCTTCTCTTTTCAGGAAAAAAAGGAGAGACCAAAAGTCTCAAGAGAAAAGGCAATGGAGAAGAATAAAATTGTGAGATATTTTTGTCAGGCTTTATGGAATATTTCAACTCAACAAAAGTGGTTCCCACAACAACAACAAAAAAAAGGCGAAGTTAAATCCAAAATTATTTAACTTGCACCAAAGGAGTTTGAATGGAGTGTAGGATTTCGGAGTGTCCAAAAATGTCCGGGATTTTTGTGGAGATCGGGAAAGCGATGAAAGATATTATGGGCAAAGTTTGGGGACCAAACTTGAAGCGGGAAAAGGCATGTGATTATTTGCAAGTGTGTTAAGGTGAATTCCTGAATAGTGGAATATTTGATATAGCTCCCCAATATTGGGGTATATGTTATAAAGAGAAGTCATCCTTCCTCGATTTAAATGGATCGAAGATCCATATGATTTATTTAGTTGAGATGCAAAAGACTTATGACATGATGACATGGTGACATGATGCAATGCACATGGTGCAACGAACCAAAACGAATCACCCGACAACACTCGGAAACATGGAAGGCATCTGAAGCTCTGGTCTTGGGGCGTTACAACAGCTCCAGCAGTGGTGGCGACGACTAGCCACCACACCCGCTTCGAAGGCGGCTGCGGGTCATCTCGTCGCCGCGCTCCAGTGAAGCGCGAGGAGGGGTCTGGCTGAGCTCAGGAGAGTGCCACGGGCCCGTCCTTGCGACCTGCTGCGGGAGCACGTTCCGCTTTTGTTTTGTTTTTCCATTCCTTCCCGCGTTAAGAGAGAGACAAGTATGGGGCCCTGCTGGGGCGTGCAACAATTATGATTTCTAAGTGGCTATGCTATGTTTATCATTCCTGCGTTGTGTTGCAGCGTCATGTTTTATGTATGCGCGTGGGAATAACTTAGCTTGGTGCGCCTGAAGTAGATTCCGCCTCACGAGACACGCGTTCCCCAATGCCTGACGAGGCGTCCTGTGCTCGGAAGGCGTCTGAGAACTGCAAAAATTCGGTAGGAATCCTGATCGTAGGCGCTGCCGGTCATGACCTAGTGCTTTGTATCGCGATACCCGGGGGCACGGATTAAGAGGGGTGCGCTAGCTCGCGAGCTCGAGCGAGGGTGCCTTGCGAAAGACAGGAAAACGAAAAACGCTCATGAGGGCACCTGTCCAGCCCCCTCGTGAGGAACGCGAGGGAGAGTACAGGTCAAAAACAAGGAACCAAGAGCAGAAAGGAGGCGAAAAGGCAATGGAACCAGGCCAGCAAGGAACACCAGAAAGCAAATTCTTACTAAAGAGGGTCGAACCAACTGCGGACAGCAAATGAAAAGCCGCGTCCGACACCTAGTCTTGTCTTCTTGTCTTCTCACCATAGCGGAGCTAAGTGCTGCCACTAGTCATGGGAGGGAGCCCCCGAGGCCCGAGGGCGGCACTCCTGAGACTCCGGGGCATGTACAGCCCCACTAATTATTATGTGAGAGAGTCACGAGTGGAGATTCTTCACAGGCATCGGGCCTTGTTTCATGGGTAGAACCTCCAGAGGTGCTGGATGTTCTAGGCGTTCTGGATGGGGATCCCGTCCTGCGTTTCCAGGCACGTGGCGCCAGGCCTGGAAATGTGGGCGACCCGAAAAGGGCCCTCCCACATGGGTGAGAGCTTGTGTAGCCCTTCCCTGGACACCACCCGCCTCAGGACAAGATCTCCCACCTCGAGCATCCTAGAGCGGAGGCTGCAGCAATGGTACCGCCGCCACGCCTGCTAGTACCTCACAACTTGGAGCAAGGCTTCACAGCGGCGTTCCTCCCCCAGCACGAGATCCATCTCCCGCATGGCATCCTGCTGCTATTCATCAAATGCTAGGATCCGCATGGAGTGATGCTTGACCTCGTGTGGGAGAACCACTTTTGCTCCGTAGACGAGGAAGAACGGGGTCTCTCCTGTGGGCCTGGTGGCGGTGGTGCGGATGGACCACATCATGGACTGGAGCTCATCGTGCCAGCCCCTGTCATAGGCCTCGAGCTTCTTCTTGAAGGTCCTGGTCATGAGACCCCTCAGGACCTCCGCATTGGCGCATTCGTCCTGGCCGTTGCTCCTGGGGTGCACCATGGAGGCATAGCAGATCTGCGTTCCAAGGTTAGCACAATATGTTTTGAAGAGATTGCTAGTGAACTGTGAGCCGTTATCGGTGATGATGCGATTAGGGACCCCAATCGGCTTATGAGGCCCTTGATGAACTTGACTGCTGACCCAGCTGGGATGGTGCGGACGGCTTCCACTTCCGCGCACTTGGTGAATTTGTCGATGGCGACGTAGAGGTAGTGGTAGCCTCCAGGCGCTCGAGGAAATGGGCCTAGGATATCCAGCCCCCAAACCACGAACGACCATGAGAGCGGGATAGTCTGGAGGCCCTGAGCCGGCTAGTGGATCTGCTTGGCGTGGAACTGGCAGGCCTCGCAGGATTTCACCAGCTCGGCCACATCGTTGAGTGCCGTGGGCCAGTAGAACACGCTGCGGAAAACCTTGCTGACTAGGGTGCACGACGACGAGTGGTGCCCGCAGTCTCCGCCATGTATGTCTGCCAGCAGCTCATTCCCCTGTTCCCTGGAAGTGCATCGTAGAGAAACATCATTTGGCCGCTTCCTGTATAGCTCACCGTCCTGAATGCAGTACATCGTAGAATGCCGAGCCATGCGCTCCGTGTCTTCCTCCTTCTCCGGCAACGTGCCTTGCGTGAGGTACGCCTTGAACTCCTCGATCCAGCACCCCTCCCGAGGCTCGAGCGCTAAGAGGAGGCACGCTCCTGTGGTCGGGCCGCAGGCGGGGGCTCCCGAGGCTAGTGGCTGGGGGAGCTCCTGCTGAGGTGGCGCCAGCTCCGCAGGCGGGGGTGCTGCCGAAGGCTTGAAGAGTCGTTCCTCGAAGATGCCAGGCTCTTAGGGAAACCGCTTGGATGCTCTTTTGGCGATGTCGTCGGCCTCTTTGTTGGTGCCACGAGGCACATGCTGCAGCTCCAGGCCCAAGAATTGCTTCTCCATTTTGCGAACCTCCGCGAGGTATGCCTCCATGTGCTCATCCTTTGGCTCGTACACCTTGTTGGAGAAGTTGACGAGGAGCTACGAGTCTCCCTTGATGGTGAGGCGTTTCACCCCTAGGGCCACCGTAGCCTTGAGGCCGGCGATGAGACCCTCGTACTCTGCGATGTTGTTGGAGACCTTCTCGCCCCGCTGGAAGCGGACCTGCACGGCATAGTAAAGCTTGTCCTGAGTGGGCGAGATGAGCATGGCTCCAGCTCCCGTGCCCTGGCGCGCGAACGCGCCATCGAAGTACATGACCCAGCCATCTGGCGCCTCACTCCTTGGCGAGAGGGATCGGGTCTCGCCTGCTTCGAGCTTCGGGGTGTCGGTCCATTCTTCCACAAAGTCGGCGAGTGCAACCCCCTTGATGACCCTGGTTGTGCTGAACTCCAGGTCAAACGCTTACAGCTCGATGTTCCATTCGGCGACTCTTCCGGCAGCATTGGGGCTCCTAAGCACTCTCTCCAATGGATAAGTTGAGACGACCTTGATGGGGTGACCCTGGAAGTAGTGGCGCAGCTTACGCGAGGCCACCAGGAGCGTGAGCAAGAGCTTCTGAGGCATGGGGTATCACGCTCTCGCATCTCGTAGCACTATGCTGACGAAGTACACTGGGTGCTCGACAAGGCTGGGAGAGCTGACGGAGTTTTTGGCTCCCGGGGACTGAGCCGTTTCCTGTGGATCTCTAGCTCCTGGGGCTTGATGACTAGCTGGAGCAGCCGCTGTCTCAGGAACATCGTCTTGGTCTTGTCCGGCCTCATCCAGCTTGGCGGCTCCATTTGGCGGGCCCTTGACTTGGGGCTCCTCTCTGAGGGCCACCAGCGCCGCGCTGGCGGAGTGGGGTGTGGTAGACAGGTGGAGTACCAAGGGCTCGCGAGGACGAGGCGCCACCATCACCGGCAGGCTGGTCAAGTATCTCTTGAGGTCTTGAAATGCCAGGTCGGCCTCGGGGGTCCACTCGAATGGACCCTTCTTCTTCATCAGCTTGAAGAACGACAAGGCGCGCTCCCCCAACTTGGAGATGAAGCGCCTAGCGAAGTCACGCAGCCTGCTAGCTTATGCATCTCCTTGAGGTTTTGTGGTGGGCTCATGTGTTCGATTGCCTTGACCTTCTCTGGGTTGGCCTCGTTCCCCCTGTGGGACACGAGGAAGCCTAGCAGCTTGCCGGAAGGGACACCAAACACACACTTTTCTGGGTTGAGCCGCAAGTCCACCAGGCGCAGGCTCGTGAAAGTCTCCTCCAGGTCTTGAATCAAAGTTCTTGCCTCCCGAGACTTCACCACAATGTCGTCGACGTACGCCTCAACGTTTGTCCTGAGCTGCTGCCCCAAGGTGATGTGCATCAGCCACTAAAAGGTCGCTCCTGCATTGCGCAGTCCGAGTGGCATGCAAGTGTAGTAGTATACCCCGCATGGGGTCAGGAAAGCCGTCTTCTCCACATATTCTACCGCCATCTTGATTTGGTGGTAGCCTGAGAACTCATCCAAGAAGCACAACAGATCACATTCCGCAGTGGAGTCAACAAGCTGGTCAATGCGCAACAACGGGAACGGGTCTTGAGGGCAAGCCTTGTTGAGGTTGGTGAAGTCAACACACATGCGTCTTCCCTCCTTTCTTTGGCATGATGACTGGGTTTTCTAGCCACTCTGGGTAACAGACCTCGCGAATGAAAGTTGCTGCCTCCAGCTTGCGGGTTTCCTGAATGATGAAAGACTGCTTCTCCGCGGATTGTCGCCTCGCCTTCTACTTCACAGGATGCACATTGGGGCACACCCTCAGATGATGCTCAATCACTCCTCTTGGGACAATAAATAGCTGCTTGGGCTCCCAGGCGAATACTTCCTTGTTCGCTCGCAAGAAGTCCACCAACTCCTTTTCTTGATCTGGGGCGAGGTCGGTGCCTATGGTAAAGGTAGCGCCAGAGGCCCCGTCCGTGTTGACCGGTGTCTGCTTCGTCTTAGCTTGACCTTGAGTGAATAGCTGCTTCTTCTTGGTCGGCGCAGCCCCCTTGATTCTAGACACGGCCTTGTCGTTCGGGCAAGCTACTGTCGTGGCCCTGAAGGCTAGCTTGAGGGCCGCTGTCGGTGTCAAAACTGGCGAATCTCGGGTAGGGGGTCCCGAACTGTGCATCTAAGGCGGATGGTAACAGGAGGCAGGGACACGATGTTTTACCTAGGTTCGGGCCCTCTTGATGGAGGTAAAACCCTACGTCCTGCTTGATTTATTCTTGATGATATGGGTATTGAAAGTGCGTTATATCGACTAGAGGGGGGGGGGGTGAATAGGCGATTTTTAAGAAAGTCTTCAAAACGTCGAAGTTATGAAGACAAATGATAGAAATAAACCTATTACCCTGCAGCGGAAGGTAGACTACACTAGGCAAGCCATAGTCAAGTATTCAATAGAGTGAAAGCACAAT
Source organism: Triticum aestivum (assembly GCF_018294505.1). Taxonomy (NCBI): domain Eukaryota; kingdom Viridiplantae; phylum Streptophyta; class Magnoliopsida; order Poales; family Poaceae; genus Triticum; species Triticum aestivum. The sequence continues at coordinate 224,786,087 of NC_057806.1, forward strand.
GACTAATAGCAGCAATGTAGTAAGGATCAGGTAGGAAGATATTGTGAAGCCACACAGAACACGCAGTCACTCAGTGAAGACAAAAGATAGTGCGAACATACAATGACTTCACAAGGAGTAACAGTAAGTAAAGGGAAGGGAAGATGAAACCAGTGACTCGCTGAAGACAATGATTTGTTGGACCAGTTCCAGTTGCTGTGACAACTGTACGTCTGGTTAGGGCAGCTAGGTATTTAAACCTTAGGACACTTAGTCCCGGACACCCAGTCCTGAACACGCAGCTCAGGACACCCAGTCCTCACCGTATTCCCCTTGAGCTAAGGTCACACAGACCTCGCCCAATCACTCTGGTAAGTCTTTAAGGTAGACTCCCAAACCTTCACAGACTTCATTCACCGGCAATCCACAATGTCTCTTGGATGCTCATAACGCGACGCCTAACCGGCTGGAGGATGCACAGTCCTCAAGTGTAATAAGTCTTCAGATCACACAAACAAGAAGACTTAAGTGATGCCTAATTCTCTTTGGCTCTGGGTGGTTAGGGCTTTATCCTCGCAAGGAATTCTCTCTCAAAGGCTTCGAGGTGGGTTGCTCTCAAACGACAAAAGCCGTACTCTGAATCTGAGCAGCCAACCGTTTATGGTTGTAGGGGATGGGCTATTTATAGCCACTTGGCAACCCGACCTGATTTGTCCGAAATGACCCTGGGTCACTAAGGAACTCACACGTGTTCCAACGGTCAGATTTCAAACTCACACGGCAACTTTACTTGGGCTTCAAGCAAAGCTGACTTGCCCGACTCTCCACAAGATTCGCTCTCAAAGTCTTCACTCGAAGACATAGGTTTTGTTTAAGCATCACTTCAGTCATTCTGATTGGTTCTCTTGGACACCACTTAACAGTACGGTGGTTCCTATGACTCAACACAGAAGAAAGAGAACTACGAAAAATCTAAGTCTTTGAGCTCCATAGTCTTCATGTGGTGTCTTCTCTTGTCATAGTCTTCAATGTGAATATCTTCATATACCATATTTGACTTCAATGTCTTCATACATTTTTAGGGGTCATCTCTGGTAGGAAAACCGAATCAATGAGGGACTTCTACCTGTGTTATCCTGCAATTCTCACAAACACATTAGTCCCTCAACTAGGTTTGTCGTCAATACTCCAAAACCAACTAGGGGTGGAACTAGATGCACTTACAATCTCCCCCTTTTTGGTGATTGATGACAAACTAGTTGAAGTTTTCAATGGGGAATATAATCTGTGAAATTGTAAAGGATAAGGAATTGTCTTCATAAGTTGCAAGGGCTCCCCCTGAAGATGTGCATATAAGTAATTTGTTTTTGGAATGCAAATGCACATGGCAGGTTGTACTTGTGGAGATCCACTTCAACTTATGATGACAATCCACTATGCATGTGAAAGTATATGAAGATAATGACATGCATAATGGAAAATGGACGTCTCAGAATGATCTAAGTGCGGAATTTATCGTCTCACATGCGGAATTTATCATCGCAACACAAGGTGGCAGATAAGTAGCAGACGACCATCGAGTTTAAGTGTTACAACTTAAAGAACCAAATGTAGCAAAACGAGAGTTGTAAGCACGAAGCAAAATATAAAGCACCCGCCCATATGGACCCGCTTGAAGACTATCAACCTCATATGCTTCTCCCCCTTTTGTCAGTAAGGACCAAAAAGGTTTGAAGACATAGAGCATCTATTCATTCCCATGAGGAGTAGGTGAAGCAGCAGGGTCGTTGGTGGTGTTTGGCGGTGCTGAAGAGCTTGGAGCAGAGTCGAAGCGTGCTGAAGGAGGTGGCGGTGAAGTAGCATCATTGTCATCCTCGATCACTCTGGCATTCACAGTTGCAGTAGAGGAAGAGAACTCAGAGTCTTCAAGGGATGGAGTTCGTCGCAGCACTGCCCTTCGAGGAGGTGTGGAGTCAAACTTGAATCGCTCAGTGAAGCCATCCTCTTGAAGATCATCTTCAAAACACATCAGCGTTAGCCCTTTCCATGTGCGGCGAGAGGTTTCATGGGCAACAAAAGCATTCTTGGTGGCAAGATTGCGAATGCGATTAACATCCACCAAGAGGCTTTGCATCTGACGCTTCAGCCAGTCATGATGTCTATCCTGTTTCTGATGAAGAGCCACAAGAAGCTCTCGGTCATTGAGAACACGAGTGCGCTTCTTGGGTCGTGGAGCAGTTGTACTGTCAGTGGCTTCAGTGAGAGCAGGATGCGGTGCACGTGTAGTGCTAGCCAAAGGATACACACGAGCGACTTCTTCAACTCCTTCAATGTTCTAAGAAAAACTCTGATGCTCTGCATTCTGAAGACTTAGGGGTTCCTTGGCAGGCTCAGGATAGATGGCTTCAATCGACATATCCACATCAGGCAGAAAAATCCGATGATTGCGAGCAGATGGCTGATATTAGATAGTGGAGTGAAGTTTGATCAGCCGCATGACCCATGGGGCCTAGAACTTCAAGCCAAACAGATCAGAGCCTGATGCAGCAAGTTGGCGAATGAAGAAGTCCTGTGCATTGAAGCATTTTCCATGAAGAATATAGAAGACCAAAGTCTTCGTTGCACCTTCAAGCTTGGCATGTAGAGAGTGCCCTTTGATGGGCCAGAGAGTTCGCCTTATGATGTGATAAATGGTTCTTGGCAGATACTCAAGGTCTTCAACGAAGAACTCTTTGGGATATGCAACATGTTGGGGTAATGGCTTCATCATACTGAGCATCTGACTCATGTTAGGTTCAGGCTTTTGAAAGATGCTCTCCACAGCTTCACTGTGAAGTTGACAGCCAGATTCGCAGAGATCTCCGGGAGTGGGCAGACTAGTGAGCTCAATGATGTCAAAGGCTTTGGCTTCGTGATGAACATTTTCTGTCATCCACTCCAGGGCCCAAGTCTTCAGATCTCTGTTATACCTGCGGATGTGAAGTGTGGCATAGAATTGGAGCAGCAACTCTTCATTCCAATGCTCTTGGTCAGTGACGAATGGAAGCAATCCAACTTCTTTGAAGCAATTCAGAGCTTCTTCCAGACAGGGCAGACCAGCTATAGCTTCAATGACAAGACACTTGTGGGGGAAGATGCGACCTTGATTGTATAGAATGCAGGAGTAATAGCTTCGCTGCGGATAGCTCCAGAACCGATCAGATGATATCCTTTCCCTTGAGTAGGGGTTCCTGGAGCTAGTGAAGAATGTGTTGTCTGCTCTGAAGCCATTGATATTGAAGGATCCAGGTGCTGATGCAGGACCTGGGAACCTGGGCAATCTTGGGATTGGCTTCTGTACCTGAGGCCTGTGCTCAACATGATAGTCGAACTGGGGACCAGCAGCAGGTGCAGGAACAAAAGCAGTGGGATCAGTGGCTTCGCTGACTTCTGATGCTTTTGTTGGGGAGCGCTCCACATTAGCTTCATCCATGACAGCGTTAGTGGCTTCATTGGTGGTGGTGGTGGCAGCCTCAAGATTTTCAACCTCCACTTGACGAGCTAGAGGGTCAGTCACAATCACGTTCTCCTCGAGAACCGCTTCTTGGTGGGACAGGGGAGTAGTAGCTTGTGGGACTTCTTCTTCATCGGCTGATGCAGCCAGAATGTCTTCAGCAGATTCAGCTTCAGACGCGGAGACTGGAGGCCTTGGTCCTTTGCGAAGCCTGCGCAACGCAGGCGATGCCTGTGTAGTTAGAGTTGGCTGGGCCTCAAAGTCTTCTTCCTCTTGTGGGCGATCAGCCCATGAAGCATCCTGAGCGATTGGCGTCAGAGAACGACCAATGCTGATGAGTTCGTTGTGCTCGAGCTGAGGAAGGACTGCACCATCTTCTACATGGTCATGGTGACCAATGTCTTCAGCAGCAATGGGATCAGCTGCTGGAAAGTCTCCAGCTTCATGAGCCTCTATGAAAGCAGGCTCATGGATTGTCAGTTGGTGTTCAGCGTCAGGACGAACCATGGAAATGGGTTCAACTATCAAAGGCTCTGTGGGAGCAGCCCGATCTTTCTTGTTCTTCCTCTTCTTCTTGGAGGGGGCAATAGAGAGGCTTCATGATGTTTCCTCTTCCTGGCTTCAGCCTCAGCAGTCCTCGTCTTCTTGAGCTCTGAAGCGGTTGACCGTCTTTTGGGCTTCGAGCCAGTCATTCTAGTTGGGAAGACAATGGGATCTGCTTCCTTCCTTGGTGCGTTAGGTTCAGCCGTAGCGGGCTTCTTCATCTTCTTTGCTGCCATCCTGGGGTCGATGCCAGGACGCCCAAGGGCCTTGCGCTTCTCAGCCTCATTGTAGGCCTGCACACATTTGTCAGCCAGAATCTTCATGCGCTCCCGAGAACCTTGAGGTTCTGCATGTTTCTTGAGAAAGGCTTCCTTGAGCTCGTGCAGCATAATCTTGAAGTTCTTCACCTCTTGCACGCTGAGCTTGGCCATATGCTTCTTGAACTGAGCCTTTTCATAGTCAATCTTTTGCTTCAGTTCAACAATGCGCTGGGCGATAGCTAACTCTGAAGCAATGGCGCCATGGAAGGCGACACTGAGGCCAATGGGTAGTTGCGGATCTTCGAAGCTGATGTTTGGCGTGTCAAACCACTCATCAATGAAGTTGTGGATGATTGTTACATCAAAGAGAGGCAGATCATTGAAGATTTCTGCTTCTTCTTTGCTCTTGATGAGTTGCTCAAAAGCGTCATCTGCAAGATCTTCATCACTTGACAGATCAATGGCATCATTGCGTAGAATGGCAGCAGCTGTTAGCTCTTGGCCGGTGTGTGGCAGAGGCATCTTGACCTTCTGGGGCTTGGAGATGCGTGACAAATCTTCAGACTGCACACTGTCTTCAGGAGGTGCAGTTGCCAGTGGCTTCGCCCGTGAGATTTTTGGTGAAGGGGAAGGCTCTGAAGCTTTAGGCTTCTTCAACTTCTTTGGCTTCGGCGCTGCAGGCGCTTCATCTGATTCAGCGTCAGCTGCAGGATCATTCACTGCAGTCCGTTGAACCAAGATATGGGTGACGAGGCCTTCAAGGTTGTAGAATGGACCGATGACATTGGGTTCTGCATCTCGTGTGCCATCAGCCCTTGGAGCTAAGGGACCAGGGTTGAAGTCTAGTCCCAATGTCTTCTTTTTTTGCTTCGCTGAGTTCTGGGCAAACTAGAAATTGCGGTTGAACAGAATGTCGTCACGACACCATAGTAGTGACAATGGGTGTGCATCAACAGGCTGTGGCCCACGGACCATGCAGGGATAGAAGCCTTGTTCAATGGCTTCATCTCTGGACCTGGGTTGAAGATTCTTGTATAGGATGTCTCCCCACGGTCTCTTGATGGCATTTTTCTCAGCATATTCCTCGGTTACAAATCGGTATTTGAACCATTGTTCTGCCCAATATCTTCGAATCCATTGGATTCGGGTCTTGCGCTGATTGTAATCCTCTTCAGGATCTGTCTTGTACAGTTCTGAGAGGTCATCTGGCAGATCTCTAGATGTTTCTCCACGACACTTTCTGCCACCCTTCCTTGCTGATTTCTCTGAAGCCATGAACTTTAAACTGAAAGGCTTCAACACATTCAAAGGCTTCAAAGATTTTCGCTTGCTGGACAAACAGGAACTTGCTTCGGGTGAATTTATATGATGTTGTAAGAATTCTGCAAATGAATGCAGACTATGAGAACCAAGGGATTCTCCCACGGACATGTACCTGTGACAGCATTAAGGTGCGAGGGAAGGGGAAGAGGTCATATGCATTCTCAGAAGATTTTGAATATAAATCAGTTTAGAAGACATTGACCTCATCGTGCGAAGACATTCACTCATAGATAAGGAGTTGGTTCCAGATTTGTACGAATCCAGAGATCAGTACAAGTGAGGAATCTAACTACTTTGTGAAGCATAAGTGAATATAGTAGGCATGTTATGAGATGCAGTATGAGAGAGATCTAACTTGTGTGAATAGAAACTGCTTGTGGTAGAAAGTGACAAAGCCATAGGATCAACGGTGCCGTAAAAAGGAAGTTTTATTTACCACACTAAGAACTGCTAGACGAAGTGGAAGATGAGGCCGAGCATTTCGATCTTCCGTGCCCTAACTTGGCGATGGAGGACACCTACAGCGACGGCAGAGAGGACGATGTCCGCGATCGGCGTGAAGACGGCGTCGGAGAGGTTGCGGCAGCGAAGCGTTTCGTCGCCGGCATCGTCGAGGGCTAGCGGTGGCGCTAGGGTTCGTGCGAGAGTGGAAGAAGAGATAATGACCGACGTGAAGTGTGTATTTATAGGTACAGGGGCGGCACTGCATTATTACACAGGTGCCCCTGGCGATTCGCATCTGAGGAACACGTGGCCATTATGCAGAATTTTGGGGTTTGTTCCACATCCCACGCACGCCTGGATTGTAGGGTGGTCGTTCCTACTTCTCCGGGTTTCATGTGGAGGAATGAGCATTGAAAGTGGACTTAAGGTTTGTCTTTGTATCTTCTGCTGACAAGGACGCAGAGAAGACATTCGACAGTTTCAATAGAATGCATATGATTTGGAGAGATAGAGTTTGAGATAGATAGCATAGAGAGGTTAGGGTCCGATCACATTCACTTAGTTCAAAAGATTCAACAAGAAGACATAGCTATAAGTGAATGCTGTAGAGGACAGAACACTAGTATATATATATATATATATATATATATATATATATATATATATAATCAACATAGTGAAGATAATCATGAAGACATGTTGAGATTGAAGCCAAACCAAATGTGAAGACATAGCAAGGTAACGCCATGAGTGAAACACTTCAAAATAGAACATTTGGTGGTGGCGTTACCCATCGTATAGGAAGTATTAGACCCAGACACGACGCACAATTATTGTGGCGCTCCGAAGTCAAATTCCACATTAATGTATTCACACTTAGAATGTATGTCTTCATTGATTGAAGATATACTTTACTTCGTGTGTAGCACATCTAAGTCATCACTATGCATAAGGGTTAGGATGTGTGCCTGATCACAGGACATTTGAGGATTCCAGGATATTTAGCTCACACCGTAACTTGCAAAATCTCTTCTCATCCAAGGGCTTGGTGAAGATATCTGCCAATTGCTCTTCAGTGTTGACGTGTATGATATCAATATCTTCCTTCACAACATGATCTCTGAGAAAGTGATGATGAATTTCAATGTGCTTTGTCTTCGAGTGCTGAACTGGGTTGTTGGCAATCTTGATGGCGCTTTCGTTGTCGCAGTAGAGTGGCACTTGCTTTAGATGAATGCCATAGTCTTTGAGCATTTGCTTCATCCACAGAAGCTGAGCACAGCAAGATCCAGCAGCAATGTATTCAGATTCAGCAGTGGAGAGAGATACACAGTTCTGCTTCTTTGAAGACCAACATACAAGTGATCGTCCCAGAAAGTGACATGTGCCTGATGTAGACTTGCGATCAACTTTGTCACCAGCATAATCAGCATCCGAGAATCCAACCAGATCAAACTCTGAGCCCTTTGTATACCATAATCCTAGAGTTGGGGTGTGAGCCAAATATCGAAGAATTCGCTTCACAGCTAAGTGATGTGACTCCTTTGGTGCCGCTTGAAATCGAGCACACATGCAAACATTAAGCATAATATCTGGCCTAGATGCACATAGATAAAGTAAAGAACCAATCATGGAGCAGTATACCTTTTGATCGAACTCTTTACCATTGTCGTCAGGACCCAGATGATGCTTGGCTGGCATTGGCGTCGTGAAGCCTTTGCAGTCTTGCATACCGAACTTCTTCAGGCAATCTTTGAGATACTGAAGATTCCGTTGCGTTGCTGTCGTATTTGAAGACCGAGAAAGAACTTCAGCTCTCCCATCATAGACATTTGATATTGCTCTTGCATCATATATCCAAACTCTTCACTGTACTTCTGATTGGTGCAGCCGAAGAAAATGTCATCCACATATATTTGGCACACAAACAGTTCACCATCATATGTCTTCGTGAAGAGAGTGGGGTCGAGAGAACCAGGTATGAAGCCTTTGCTCTTCAGGAAGTATTTGAGTGTGTCATACCAGGCCCGAGGGGCTTGTTTGAGGCCATACAGTGCCTTGTTGAGCTTGTATACCATGTCAGGATGTTTTGGATATTCAAAGCCAGGAGGTTGTGCAACATACACTTCTTCTTCAACCTTGCCATTGAGGAAGGCGCTCTTCACATCCATTTGATAAAGAAGTATATTGTGATGATTTGCATAGGCTAGCAGTATGCGTATGGCTTCAAGTCTAGCCACAGGAGAAAATGTTTCATCGAAGTCAATGCCTTCCACTTGAGTATATCCTTGAGCAATGAGACGAGCTTTGTTTCTGAAAACTTGACCATGCTCATCTTGCTTGTTGCGGTATATCCATTTGGTGCCTATTATGTTGTGCTTCCGAGGATCGGGACGCTTGACCAGTTCCCATACATTATTCTGCTCAAACTGTTGAAGCTCGTCTTGCATAGCTTGAATCCATTCAGGTTCCGTGAAGGCTTCTTCAACTTTCTTGGGTTCTGTTATTGAGACAAATGCGAAGTGCCCACAGAAATTTGCTAGCTGAGTTGCCCTTGAACGAGTGAGTGGACCGGGTGCATTGATGCTATCAATTATTCTTTCAATCTGCACTTCATTGGCAACGCGAGGATGTACAGGGCAAAGATTTTGCTCTTGCTGATCATTGTCATTGTTAGAAGGAATGTCTTCAGGCTGAGCATTGTCTTCATGTTGATCAGGTGCTGAGATGATAAGTTCTTCTTCAGGATAAGCTTCAGAAGGTATAATTTCTCCAGTTCCCATTAGCTTGATTGATTCACTGGATGGAACTTCATCTAGCACATTTGGCAATTGCTCTCTTTGTGAACCGTTGGTCTCATCGAACCTCACATCCACTGTTTCAACCACTTTGTAATGAAAGAGATTGAACACTCTGTAGGAGTGCGAATCCTTTCCATATCCAAGCATAAAACCCTCATGTGCTTTTGGTGCAAACTTTAAGGTGTGATGTGGGTCCTTGATCCAGCACCTGGCGCCAAATACTCTGAAGTAACTGACATTTGGCTTCTTGCCAGTAAGGAGCTCATAAGATGTCTTGTTCAGAATCTTGTGAAGATAAACACGATTGATTGTATGGCATGCAGTATCAATGGCTTCAGGCCAGAATTTTCTTGGAGTCTTGTATTCATCTAGCATCATTCTGGCCATCTCAATGAGTGTTCTGTTCTTGCGTTCGACGACCCCATTCTGCTGTGGCGTGTATGGGGATGAGAATTCATGTGTGATGCCCAAGGTATCAAGATATGTGTCAAGGCCAGTGTTCTTGAATTCAGTGCCATTGTCACTTCTGATATGCTTTACCTTGGCGCCATAGTTGTTCATTGCTCGATTGGCGAAGCGTCTGAAGACATCCTGCACTTCAGTCTTGTAAAGGATTATGTGCACCCAAGTATATCTAGAATAATCATCAACAATGACGAAGCCATAGAGACAAGAAGTAGTAGTAATAGTTGAGTAATGAGTGGGACCGAAAAGATCCATGTGAAGCAGTTCGAAGGGTCGAGTAGTGGTCATGATTATCTTCGAGGGATGTTTGGTCCTCGTCATCTTTCCTGCCTCACAGGCACCGCATAAGTGATCTTTCTTGAACTTGACGCCCTCGATGCCTATGACATGCTTCTTCTTTGCCAGGGTGTGGAGGTTCCTCATGCCAGCATGCCCAAGCCTCCGATGCCAGAGCCAGCATTCTGAAGCTTTTGCTAGAAGACATACGGCAAGCTGTGGTCCTGCTGAGAAATCTACCACGTACAAATCATCTTTTCGATACCCTTCAAATACTAGAGACTTGTCAGATTCCATTAGAACAAGGCAACGATATTTTCCAAATATTACGATCATGTTTAAATCGCAAAGCATTGAGACAGACATTAAGTTGAAGCCAAGGGATTCAACAAGCATGACTTTATCCATGTGTTGATCCCTTGAGATTGCAACTCTACCTAGACCCAATACCTTACTTTTACCAGTGTTAGCAAATGTGATGTGGCTCTTATTGGATGGATGTAAGGTTTGAGTCCATAAGAAGGCTTCTTTTGCCAGTCATGTGATTTGTACACCCACTATCAATAATCCATTCTGAAGACGCTGGTGTCGTACCCTACAATGCAGTTAGGGGGATAGGCTTCACGAAGAGCATTGTGAAGCAAAAACATTTGACGAACCAGTGGGTTATGAAAGCTTAGATCCAGATTAGGACTAATAGGGAGAGTAGCAAGCGATTCAGGAACGAAGTACATAGTAAGACCATTCGGGCATTTGATCTTGCGCCCTACAAGATGTTTAAGGTCCCCAGCAATAGCGTCAGACGATTTTGGTTTTCTGCTGGAGACCTTTCCCTGCAAAAGAGAGTTAAGCTTTCTTAGCCACCCACATCTTCAAGGGTGGCTTAGAAGCAATAAGTCTAAGTGCAGCATCTGAGAACTTTGGCTTTGGAGCCCTAGCAAACAGTCTTGCAGGCGGACAATAGTACTCATAAAAATAAGCAGAATAGTTATTGGTCTTATGAACATGGCGGTTTGATGAACCGCTCTCATATTCATATGCCTGAGTATGGTTTCCCTGCAAAACATTTGCGTTATTGCGACTCAGGTGAGTCCTCTGTCTGTATGAAGCCTTTGGACCGTATGAAGCCTTTGGTCTGAGGTTTGTCTTCTTCACGTGAGGTGTCATGATGACATTCACAGGAAGATTCTCCAGACACCTTTTCGGAACCCAGATCTTCTTCATAGGCGGTCCATTCCTGCAGTTAGTACCAATGTACCTAGCAAACACTTCACCATTCTGATTCTTAAACAGTTTATAGTTTGCATCAAGGGATTCATCAATGATAATGGGGTTAGCACAAGTGAAGCCAGATAGATTGGATGGATCCGCTAAAGGTTCCTTTGCAGCAACCCACGTGGTTTTGGGGTACTGCTCAGGTTTCCAGTAAGAGCCATCAGCATTCATTTTCCTTACGAACCCAACACCCTCTTTCCTCGGGTTTCGGTTCAGAATCTGCTTTTTGAGGACATCACATAGTGTCTGATGCCCTTTAAGACTTTTGTACATCCCTGTTTCAAGCAATGTCTTCAACCTAGCATTCTCATCAGCAATAGCAGTGGTATCCTCAGCAGAGGGGTTAGTTACCACATCAACAGTTGAAGATATTGCAACAGTAGTAGCAGTAGAACATTCAGCAACAGAAGTAGCATTATCATGCTCAATGCATTTAAGACATGGTGGTTCAAATCCTTCCTGAGCGGAACTGGTCTGTTTGGCGCGAAGTGACTCGTTTTCCTTTTGAAGATCTTCATGAGCCGCTCTCAATTTCTCAAGATCTTGCTTCCTTTGAAGATAATCATAGGAAAGCTTTTCATGAGTTGTTGAGAGAGTTTCATGACGACTTTCAAGTTCCTCATACTTAACGTGAAGATTTTTTATGTCTTCAATTAAGGATTCAGATCGAGTCATTTCAGCACCTAACAGATCATCGCTTCTGTCTAACAGTTTTTGAATATGTTCCATAGCTTTCTGTTGTTCAGTTGCAATTTTAGCAAGTGTTTTGTAGCTGGGTTTTGAACCACAATCAGATTCATCGTCACTAGATGTTTGATAGTGAGTAGTGCGTGTGTTTACCTTGGGCACCACGTGCCATGAAGCAGTAGGTAGAAGCGGAGTAGTCCTTGTCATTTGCATCGGTATCGGTGACGAAGTCATTGTCTTCAGTGTTGAAGACGGACTTGGCAACGTATGCTGTAGCCAGACTTGCGACGCCTGAATCGGACTCCTCCTCAGACTCCACCTCCGCCTCCTCAGAAGCGGACTCCTCCTCTGAATCCATTTCCTTGCCAACAAACGCACGTGCCTTGCCAGATGAGCTCTTCTTGTGTGATGAAGACTTTGAGGAAGACTTGGAAGAAGACTTTGAGTATTTCTTCTTCTTCTTGTCGTCAGAGTCATATTCCTTGCTCTTCTTCTTCTTTTTGTTCTCATTGTCCCACTGTGGACACTCAGAGATGAAGTGGCCAGGTTTCTTGCACTTGTGACATGTTTTCTTCTTGTAGTCGTGAGAAGAAGCTTCATCATTCCTTGAGCTTGATCGGGAAGACTTTCTGAAACCTTTCTTCTTGGTGAATTTTTGGAACTTCTTCACAAGCATAGCAAGTTCCCTTCCAATGTCTTCAGGATCATCCGAACTGCTGTCAGATTCTTCTTCAGATGAGGAGACAGCTTTCGCCTTGAAGGCACGAGTTCGCCCATAGTTCGGACCGTAGATATCTCTTTTCTCAGAAAGCCGAAGCTCATGTGTGTTGAGCCTCTCAAGTATGTCAGACGGATTGAGTGTCTTGAAATCAGGACGTTCTTGAATCATCAGGGCTAGGGTGTCAAACGAACTATCAAGTGATCTCAGTAGTGTCTTGACGACTTCATGTTTGGTGATCTCAGTAGCGCCGAGGGCTTGAAGCTCATTTGTGATTTCAGTGAGTCGGTCAAATGTGAGCTGGACATTCTCATTGTCATTTCGCTTGAAGCGGTTGAAGAGAGGTTGCGAAGGACACTGATTCTTTCATCTCTCTGGGTTGAGACGCCTTCATTGACCTTGGAGAGCCAGTCCCAGACCAGCTTAGATGTTTCCAAAGCACTCACACGGCCATACTGTCCTTTGGTCAGATGACCACAGATGATATTCTTGGCAGTAGAGTCCAGTTGAATGAACTTCTTGACATCAGCAGCAGTGACACCTTCTCCAGCCTTGGGAACACCGTTCTTGACGACATACCATAGGTCGACGTCAATGGCTTCAAGATGCATGTGCATCTTATTCTTCCAGTAGGGATATTCAGTTCCATCGAAGATGGGGCACGCAGCGGAGACTTTAATTATCCCTGCAGTCAACATAGCTAAAACTTCAGGTGGTTAAACCGAATCACACAGAACAAGGGAGCACCTTGCTCTGATACCAATTGAAAGTGTGTTATATCGACTAGAGGGGGGGGGGTGAATAGGCGATTTTTATGAAAGTCTTCAAAACGTGGAAGTTATGAAGACCAACGATAGAAATAAACCTATTACCCTGTAGCGGAAGGTAGACTACACTAGGCAAGCCATAGTCAAGTATTCAATAGAGTGAAAGCACAATGACTAATAGCAGCAATGTAGTAAGGATCAGGTAGGAAGATATTGCGAAGCCACACAGAACACGCACTCACTCAGTGAAGACAAAAGATAGTGCGAACATACAATGACTTCACAAGGAGTAACAGTAAGTAAAGGGAAGGGAAGATGAAACCAGTGACTCGCTGAAGATAATGATTTATTGGACCAGTCCCAGTTGTTGTGACAACTGTATGTCTGGTTAGGGCGTCTAGGTATTTAAACCTTAGGACACTCAGTCCCGGACACCCAATCCTGAACACGCAGCTCAGGACACCCAGTCCTCACCGTATTCCCCTTGAGCTAAGGTCACACAGACCTTGCCCAATCACTCTGGTAAATCTTCAAGGTAGACTCCCAAACCTTCACAGACTTCGTTCACCGGCAATCCACAATGTCTCTTGGATGCTCAGAATGCGACGCCTAGCCGGCTGGAGGATGCACAATCCTCAAGTGTAATAAGTCTTCAGATCACACAGACAAGAAGACTTAAGTGATGCCTAATTCTCTTTGGCTCTGGGTGGTTAGGGCTTTATCCTCGCAAGGAATTCTCTCTCAAAGGCTTCGAGGTGGGTTGCTCTCAAACGACAAAAGCCGTACTCTGAATCTGAGCAGCCAACCGTTTATGGTTGTAGGGGGTGGGCTATTTATAGCCACTTGGCAACTCGACCTGATTTGTCCGAAATGACCCTGGGTCACTAAGGAACTCACACGTGTTCCAACGGTCAGATTTCAAACTCACACGACAACTTTACTTGGGCTTCAAGCAAAGCTGACTTGCCCGACTCTCGACAAGATTCGCTCTCAAAGTCTTCACTCGAAGACATAGGTTTTGTTTAAGCATCACTTCAGTCATTCTGACTGGTTCTCTTGGACACCACTTAACAGTACGGTGGTTCCTATGACTCAACACAGAAGAAAGAGAACTACGAAAGATCTAAGTCTTTGAGCTCCATAGTCTTCATGTGGTGTCTTCTCTTGTCATAGTCTTCAATGTGAATATCTTCATATACCACCTTTGACTTCAATGTCTTCATACATTTTTAGGGGTCATCTCTGGTCGGAAAACCGAATCAATGATGGACTTCTACCTGTGTTATCCTGCAATTCTCACAAACACATTAGTCCCTCAACTAGGTTTGTCGTCAATACTCCAAAACCAACTAGGGGTGGCACTAGATGCACTTACAGGTATTACAAGAGTTGATCTACCACGAGATCGGAGAGGCTAAACCCTAGAAGCTAGCCTATGGTATGATTGTATGTTGTCCTACGGACTAAAATCCTCCGGTTTATATAGACACCAAAGGGGCTAGGGTTACACAACGTCGGTTACAAAGGAGGATATATACATATCCGTATTGCCTAGCTTGCCTTCCACGCCAAGTAGAGTCCCATCCGGACACGAGACGAAGTCTTCAATCTTGTATCTTCATAGTCCAACAGTCCGGCCAAAGGATATAGTCCGGCTGTCCGGAGACCCCCTAATCCAGGACTCCCTCAGTAGCCCCTGGTATGTGCATTGTAAGAAGCCCCTAGTGTCCAGGTACGTGCATTGTTCTGTCGTGGCCACATGCCAGGACGTCAGCATCCTTCTCAATTGTACTGAGAATCCGAGGGATGTGTATCAACAAGAGACAGTAAAAAAGGTTGACGCAGGGTCTTAATCTAAAAAGAATCCTTTGAACAGGTCCCTGCTGTACGTCTGCGCATGTGTCTCTGTTGTGCCGTATTCTGGACGGGTGTAGCACGATGGTCATCTGTCAAAGAGAGGAACTTAGGTGAAAAGTTGTCGTGCAAAAAAGTAGGTCTAAAGAAACCATGTACAATTCAAGATGAGTAAAAACTGCCACTTGTGTGCGCACGTTGAGCCCCTTGTATTTGTAATAGGGGTGTGGCCATCAAACCTGTATGAATTACATATAGCTGCGCCGGACTCGTGTAACCGTGTCCGTAGTCTTGACGACCTATCAAATGCTTTAGTTGGTGAGGCCGTTTTAGTGTGCGGCTGTCAAGGCAGCCACATTCTCTTCGGCGCACAGGGATCGCTCAATATTTCCATTTACTGCAATGATGCCACGTGGACCGGGCATCTTAAGCGTGAGGGAAGCGTAATGCGGTATTGCATTAAAGCGAGCGAAAGCTTCACGTCCAAGTAGTGCTTGATAGCCACTTTGGAACGGAGCAATGTGGAAGGTTAAATTTTCGCTACGGAAGTTATCGGGGAAGCCGAATATAACCTCTAGTAGCAGGGAGCCCGTGCAATGAGCCCCTGGGCCTGGCGTTACTCCTTTAAAGGTAGTATTGCTGTGGCAAATTTTCATTGGGTCTATCCCCATTTTGCGGATTGTGTCCTGATATATCAGGTTTATACTGCTGCCACCGTCCATCAGGACTCGTGTGAAGTGGTGTCCGTCAATTATTGGATCTAATACCAAGGCAGCCCATCCGGCACGCCGGATACTTGCCGAGTAATCCTGATGGTCGAAGGTGATCGATTGATATGGCCAGTGGCAGAGCTCCGAGGTGATAGGCCCTTGGGCATATTTATCTGGGAGTGCCGCTTTGTTTCTCCCCTTTATCATGTGTAACACGTTTACTGTTTTGACTTCTGGTGGAAATTTCTTCTGTTCCCCAGTGCTTTGCTTGCGAGGCTCATCCTCGTCTTTGCTTGGTGTATCCTGCCCCTTATGTTCGGCGTTGAGCTTGCCGGACTGCTTGAAGACCCAACATTCTCTGTGGGTATGATTCGCAGGTTTATCTGGGGTGCTATGGATCTAACATATTTGGTCTAGAATTTTGTTTAGGCTGGACAGTTCATCTCTGGCGCCTTTAGAGGGCGGCTTTTGCTGACCTGGCCAAGAGCTTCTGAATCCGGCGTCTACCACCGTGCTCTTCGGGCTGTCTTCTTTATTCCAGCGCTTATTATTTTTGTTGCGTCGTGATTTCCCGTTTCCATCTCTAACTTCGGATGTACTTGGGTCGCTGGTGCTGCATCAGGCTAGCCAGCTGTCCTCGCTCGCGCAAAAGCGGGTCATGAGGCTTGTTAATGCTGCCATTGTTCTCGGCTTTTCTTGGCCGAGGTGTCTGGCAAGCCATTCGTCTCGTACGATGTGCTTAAAAGCTACCAAGGCTTCGGCATCCGGACAGTCGACTATTTGGTTCTTTTTAGTAAGAAACCTGTTTCAAAGCTTTCGGGCTGACTCTCCAGGCTGTTGAGTTATATGACTCAAATCGTCCGCATCCGAAGGTCGGACATAAGTCCCTTGAAAATTTGCCCGAAAAGCGTCTTCGAGCTCTTCCCAGCTTCCAATGGAGCTTTCGGGGAGGCTTTTAAGCCAGTGCCGAGCTGGCCCTTTGAGCTTGAGGGGTAAGTACTTGATGGCATGGAGATCATCTCCTCGAGCCATATGGATATGGAGGATATAGTCCTCAATCCAGACCCCAGGGTCTGTTGTTCCGTCGTATGCCTCTATGTTTACGGGTTTAAATCCCTCTTGAAATTCATGGTCCAGCACCTCGTTGGTGAAACATAGGGGGTGTGCGGCACTCCTGTATCTGGGTGTACCGTGGTGTTCGGATGTTTGTTGTGTTGCATCATATGCTGGAGCGCGCTTGCGTCGTCCATAAATGGATCTGGTTGCGCCGTCCTTTTGATGCGAGCCCTCGCGTGGATCACGTATTGGCTTATGTGCG
Organism: Triticum aestivum; assembly: GCF_018294505.1. Lineage (NCBI taxonomy): Eukaryota > Viridiplantae > Streptophyta > Magnoliopsida > Poales > Poaceae > Triticum > Triticum aestivum. Next base: position 224,803,000 of record NC_057806.1, read on the forward strand.
GTGTTGTTTGCCGCTCTATGTTGGCCGTGAGGTCGTCTATCCGGCCGAATGGCTATTTTAATTTTTGGTTGTGGGGGATCTAAGGCCTCCTCATCGAATTCAGGTAGCAACTTCCGCTTCGGGTAGCTCTTGGTGTGGCGATTACCGCCATACTTCGCCGCTGTGTTGAGTACTTTACTCCATCTGATTCTGAGTGTGTCTTGCGCAGCCTTGAGCCTTTGCTTCTGCTTTTTTAGACTCCTCGCGGTGGCAACAAGCCTTTGATGGGCATTCTGTTGCTCCATGTGTCTGTCTGGTGTGATGTCGTCCGGACTATTATCTTTTACAGAGTCGGGTTGTTCAGTTTGATTCTCCGTGTTGCCCTAGCCGGGCAATGGTTGACCCTGCTCTATCGTTGGGTCTATATGATCGTTGTTTCTACCAAGGCGGGATTTGGAGCGGCGCTTACGCCGCTGCTTTGACTGCTTCTCGAGGGGACAACCCTTCGTTGCGTCCTTCTATTCCTCGTCGTCATTTTCTTTTGGTGTGTCCACCATGTATACGTCATGTGATGAAGTCGGCGTCCTGTGCCCTGTGGGAAGTGGTTCCTGTTCGTCTCCTGCATCGTCGTCCATATCGTCGATGTCTTCGGAGTCGAAGTCGAGCGTGTCGGTTAAGTCATCGACAGTGGCTACTAAGTGGGTGGTGGGTGGGCGGCGAATTTCCTCGTCATCCGCATCCCAATCCTACCGGACATAGTTCGGCCAGGACTCTCCTGACAAGGAGAGAGACTTTAATGAGTTCAGTATGTCACCATAGGGTGAGCGCTGAAAAATATCCACGGAAGTAAACTCCATGATCGGCGCCCAATCGGATTTGATAGGAACAGGCATAGGAGGTTCGGAGTCCGTGGCCGGAGAAGGATCCGACAGTTTGACAACACGGCTCTCGTGAAGGGTAAGGTCGATATTCGGCTCGATCGCCGCTGAGGACATGGACTCTGTGACGGGGTCTATCCACCCGTCCGTGGATGGCGCAACTGGCTCCGAATTGAGGGTCGGAGCGGCTGCCGGTGCGATCTCCTGAATATGGTCCAATGGTAGAGCTAAATCGTACTCATCGTGACCGCATGGCGCACAAGGCAGGGGCTTGAATCCATCGAAGATCAAGTCTCCGCGGATATCAGTCGTGTAATTTAAGCTTCCAAACCTGACCTGCTGGCCAGGGGCATAACTTTTGATCTGCTCCAGATGGCCAAGCGAGTTGGCCCGCAGTGCGAAGCCACCGAACACAAAGATTTGTCCGGGGAGAAAATTCTCACCCTGGACTGCATCGCTATCGATGATCGTAGGAGCCATCAAGCCTAACGGCGACGACACAGAGGAACTCTCAATGAAAGCACCAATGTCGGTGTCAAAACCGGCGGATCTCGGGTAGGGGGTCCCGAACTGTGCGTCTAAGGCGGATGGTAACAGGAGGTAGGGGACACGATGTTTTACCTAGGTTCGGGCCCTCTTGATGGAGGTAAAACCCTACGTCCTGCTTGATTTATTCTTGATGATATGGCTATTACAAGAGTTGATCTACCACGAGATCGGAGAGGCTAACCCTAGAAGCTAGCCTATGGTATGATTGTATGTTGTCCTACGGACTAAAACCCTCCGGTTTATATAGACACCGGAGGGGCTAGGGTTACACAAGGTCGGTTACAAAGGAGGAGATATACATATCTGTATTGTCTAGCTTGCCTTCCATGCCAAGTAGAGTCCCATCCGGACATGAGACGAAGTCTTCAATCTTGTATCTTCATAGTCCAACAGTCCAGCCAAAGGATATAGTCCGGCTGTCCGAAGACCCCTAATCCAGGACTCCCTCAGCCGCCATGGCTTCCCTGGTGTCTCCGGCCATGGTGAGGACGCCCTTGCTTCCTGGCATCTTCATGAGGTTGTAGGCAGGATGGGTAGCTGCCATGAACCGGGCCAGCGTCGGGTACCCGAGGACGGTGTTGTACGGCAAGCCAATGCAGGTGATGTCGAAGTCGATTAGCTCGGTGCGGTATTTGTCGTGTGTGCCGAAGGTCACGGGGAGACGGAACTGCCCCAGGGGGTTGGAGGAGCTGCCGCCGACCCCGGAGAAAGGCTTGCTGGAGCGCAGCCGCTCAAGTGGTACGTCAAGGAGGCTGAAAGCCTCCACGGAGAGCACGTTGAGGCCGGCGCCGCCGTCGATGAGGGTCTTGGTGACGGCTACGCTGCAGATGGTTGGCGTGAAAAGCATTGGAAGCACGCCCGAGCCGATGGTGGTGACTGGGTGATCCCCTGAGTCGAAGATCAGGTCGGCCTTGGGCGCCGCCCGACCCGGGGGAGCCCCCTGCCACGTGGAGGTGGCGCCGATCTGGTGAAAGAACGACTTGGTGTGATGGTCCGAGGGCGGAGCTTGCGAGCCAGCAAGGAGAGCTGCGACGACGGGGGGTGCTGGTTCCCCGAAGCGCGTGATGAAGAGGTCGCGCAACTCCTCCAAGGAGGCCACAGAAGATTCAGGCCACGAACCCAAAGAACACGAGACACAAGATTTATACTGGTTCAGGCCACCGTTGTGGTGTAATACCCTACTCCAGTGTGGTGTGGTGGATTGCCTCTCGGGCTGAGGATAAACAGTTACAAGGGAAGAATAGCCTCCTGAGGAGAGGTGTTCTTGTGCTTGGTGAGCTGGTGTGGTGGCCTTGGTGGAATAGATCCAGTCCAAGATGAGATTTCTCTCCATGATGGTGGCTAGTACTATTTATAGAGGCCCTGGTCCTCTTCCCAAATATTGAGTGGGAAGGGATCCCACAATGGCCAAATTCGAAGGGAGACAACTAGTACAAGTTATCCTGACAAAAGTAGTCCTCGCCTGCCAAAGGCTTTGGTGGTGACACCGTCTTGGGCTCCAGGTGACCTCCGTCCCGCTGTCTTGTTGGTCTTGGTCTTGTTGCACCGATATGGAAAGCTTTGCCTGATGCCTTGGGACTCCTCACCTGCGCTTGGCTCTTTAGCACCAAAGAGGAAACGAGGACACTGCGCACGCTGGCGCCCTCCTGGCTCCAGTCATCATGGCTTGTGTCACGTAAACCTCGCGAGGTGTCCCTTGCCTTGATCACTCCGCCCCTCGCGAGCCAGCCTGGTGTGGCCGCCCCTAAGGAGGTCTTGCATCGTCCGCCTCACAAGGCTTGGCCCCTCGCGAGGGTTTTGAGTGTTTGCTGGTGAAGATGGGCCGTACAGGGCCACTGGGGGAGCCACGTTGTGGGCCGCAGGCAGGCAAGTCTGGGGACCCCCGTTCCCAGAACGCCAACATAACTAAATCTAGAGGAGGAAGAATGGAGATCCGTTTTGAGGCAGGTTTAAAAAGGCCACATGATGCGACAGAGTCAGCCAAGTTAGTATCAGAGGCAGCGGTTGCTGTTAGGTGTCATGTACGTATCCTCCCAACATGGATTCGGTACAGGAATGACAAAGATGAAACCCAGTTCAATACCTTCCTCGACCATTTATCTGTAAGTATGGTTATGTATGGAAAGTAGTAGTAATATCGTCTTGCTCTGTCCAATACTTTCTAGGTTGCTGATAATGAGACTCACATAATTTTCAACAGATGAGGTTCAAGTTGGATAGCCAAGATGATGCAACCAGACAAGCTTGCACCCATGTTTTCAAGTTTGCTCTACGACAGTATCAGTATAACTTGAGGAAAACTCACTTTGAAGGCAATGCTAATAGTTAACTTGCCCAAACATCTCTAATGGAAAATATATCGGATGAAGACTGGAGAGGCCTCGTTAAACACTGGTCCGATCCGAAGTATCAGGTACATTATATATATGTGATCAGATCACATGTTGAAGTCCAATTTATGCATGTGCCACACAAATCTATCTTCTTGTAGGTGAACTATTCAAAGAACAAGGCCGACCATATGAAAGTGAAATTCCAACAGACGACAGGATCTCGTAGCTATATTGCACACTGCGAGGCTCTTGTAATTAGCTGCTATTTCACTCTTTTTGCTGTACCATATTATCAGATCTATATTGACTTGTTCCAAATGGAGAGGAAAGCCCGCAAGGACCAAAAAGTACCTGAACCAAATGCTGTGGAAATATTCAAGGACTATCACACCAGCAAGACGAAGGGCATGACTACACCAGTCAAAGCCGCTGTTGTAGGTCCTTAATCCTCATGCCTTTTAACTACTACTTACTTTGACTCATGCCTTGAACTGCAGGGTTTGCAGCCAATGTCTATTACCCTTTTCAATTTTATACACAATTGTCTTAGCGTATCATTGCACCTTACAAGGTTTAAAAGACAGGAGTGATGTTCCTTTGATCCAGACCTATAATCTAGTTCCGTGCTGGACTTGCCCACACAATGTTACAATTGCCTGTTTGTCTATTCTCAGTTGTTTTATGATATGAATGATGTCATATTATGCTTACTGTATTATAAACTTTGTCTCTTTATCCTTAGCTGTCAATACAATGTGAAGAAATAGACAATACATTAGCCATGGTACATGGTCATATGTTTGGAACCTGGTTTTATTATGTACTTTGTAGTAAAATACAACTAATATTTTACATGGGTTCACCAGAATAAGTTCTGTATATAGACCAAAGCTATTTTGTTTGGTTTTGCTGCCTCCTTAATATCTTTTGTTCTAGTACTAATGTAAAAACTCAACTTTTCAGCAAGCTATGGAAAAAATGGTGGAACCGCCACCTTCTGAAGGTGGCGAGGCAACTATAACCGCAATGTCAGCTCTTGCTATAGTGGGTCAGTACCTGTCCACTAACAGTGCCAAAAGCACGTTCCTGCGTAATACTGGGTTGGTTGTTAAGGCAATCTCGTGCAAACTGCCTCATGATCAAGATATGCAAGCTCAAAACAATGTTATATCTGTGCTCCAGACACAAGTCCGTTCCCTAACAGAGACCCTTTGTGAAACAAGGACGGACATTGTTTGATGTCGTCAAGATATGCATGGTTTTGAAACCAGACTATCAGACATTTGCTATGTTGTTCAGGAGCCTAGGAGAAATGAAGGTGAAGGTTATGGTGCTCCATCGGACAATACAACGTGAAAATGTAACAGTCAGGTTAAATGAACTGAGCTTCTGAACTTCTAGTGGTGCATTTATCTGCCAGACTATTAACTTTTATGCCAACCTTCTTTTTGTTTTATAGTTGTAATTTGTTTTGTTGCGATACAAAATTTGTTCTTAACGTGCAGCCACCGGCTGAAGAAAATAGCAAGCCATTTTTGTATAGTGTAGGGTGTTCCCTATATTTTCACTGATGGAGATCTTTGATGCCTAGTGGATGTAATTTGTGCAATCGCCTTAATAGCCTAGCGATAGTTTCGGGCTTATTTATTTCCTAGTCTTCGTTTTCCCTGGTTTGCTAGTGGCCGCAACAACCATGGGCCATATACGGACCGTGGTAACCATGACCCTGCTACCGGCCATAGGATCCATGGGCCTCCTACGGGTCGTATTTAAATGGGCCTCCAACACGGCCGTACAATCGGTGGGCCTCGGGCCATCGGATAAATGGGTCTACATGGGCTGTAAATGGGCGTAATTGGTATCGGCCCGGCACGGTAACGGGCCGTTAACAGGCTGGAGGACAGCAAAGGCTTAATTCTGTCATAGGCATAACGGGTCGTTAATGGGCCAGAATATAGGACGGGCTGGAAACAGTGCAACGGGTTAACAAGCCAGGAACGGGCCGACTCTTGCCATGGGTCGAATTTGGCCCATTAGGGGAACAGGCTAGTAACAGACCGGAAGTAATCGAGGGCTGGAAAGGAGCCCATGAATGTATGGGCCGTCAGTAGGCCGAAAGCTAACACGGGCTGGAAACGGCCCATGTGAATCATGGGCCGTTAACGGGTACAAAGAAATTTACTGTTCATTCTGGGCTAGAGTCACCGTGGGCCTTTAAAGGGCCTAAAGATACGAAGGCCTCATATGGGACGAAATACATCATGTGCCATACATGGGCCGAAAGTGAAATGGGCCGGTGTTATATTCGACGGCCCACATGACGTTGTTGGGCTGATTTCGGGTAGGCCCTAACGGGCCGTGAGTTACCGGGCCGTAAAATGGGATATTTGCGAAGAGACCATTAACAGGCTTTCCATGGGCCAACCCGCTAACTTTTGACCAAGTCAAACAGGCCGACCTTTGTAAGATAAATGGGCCGATGGTGGGCCATTGCACATGTCGACATATCATAGGCGCCTATCTGACCCACTGACGAGCTGACACGTGTTTCCTCTGGCCAATCAGAATTTCACACATGGAAATTTCCCATTGGTCCGGGTTGTTAACAGGTTATCGGATCCAAAACCAGACCCGATAGCTTAACGGCGACCCGTTACTGTGGATGCCATGTGTCAGCCACCCTTGACGTAAGCACTTCTGTTACACGCGATTTATCGTCATGGAAGTGGACACTTCTGTGATGATAATTTTTGGTAATGTCATGGAACACTTCTACGACAACACAGGTATGACTATCTTGATTTTGTCATAAAATCGTCATGGATGTACATGCATGAATGAAAACGTGACCTACTATGACAAACACATATCATCACGGAAGTGTCTTTTTTTTGTAGTGTACAATTGTGGTTCTATATGCATCGACAGGTAGCACGATCTTTTCTGAAGACCGTGTTTTTACTCCCATAGATATTGCCATCACCCCCTTCAATTTAAATGGCTTATAAACAATAAAAGTAGTTGAATGTACAGACATTGTAAGATAGACAGGTGCAATGGATAGTAGGGAAGAAAACAAGTCATGAAATAATTCACATTTATGTTGTCTAACCAAACAGAATAGCATGACATAATTTCACATATATGATGGATAATTAAACAGGATAGCATGACACAATTTCACATGTATGATGGCTAACTAAACAGGATAGAATGACATACTTCAAAATATGATGACTATGTAAACAGGATGACATGATATAACTATACGATGTGTCTATTAAAGTGGTTGGCATGCCATAATTCACAAACATGCCGTCGATGGAAACATGATGGCATGATATAATTCACGGATAGAATGACATAATTGAAAATATGATGACTATGTAAACATGATGAGATGATATAACTATATTATGTCTTTAGAAAATGGGTTGCCATGCCATAATTCAGATACATGTTGTCTATGTAAACATCATGGCATGATATAATTCAAATATATGATTTGTATACTAAGCAAGTGAGCAGAGGGCAATCGCATATATGATGTGTCAACTAAGGACATGGCATTCAATATCGTGTATATGATGTAAAAACTAAGCATTGCAAGACAACATATGCATGATATGAGTAATATAACCCTGCCAAGTTTGAGCATACACCTCTGGGGGAAAATAGGATTGGTCATCTGCCTCTAAATCCTCCTCTGAGGAGCTATCTGTAACCACCAAGATATCTGCTTCAGCAGGTAGCATTGTCTGCTCTAAAGACCTTGTTTTCACTCCAGATTTCTCCATCACCAATTCAAATGGCTCATGCACAGGAAGAGCAGTTGAATATACAAGCATTGTCGACAAATGCAATGAGTAATACAAAAAAAGGATGGCATTATATCATTCACATATATGACACTTGGCTAAACAGCATGGCATTGCCTAATTCACATACATAATGCCTTGTAACAAGATAACATTGCATAATTCACATATATAATGTCTTGTAACAAGATGGCATTGCAAAATTCACGTACATGGTAATTAGACACTAAATGGGTGGCATTCACACAAAGCATGTCTAAACTAAGCAAATGACATGCCAATGCAAAACACCATATGCACGATATGAGCAATATAACCCTCCCAAGTTAGAGCATGCACCTCGGGGGGAAATAGGACTGGTCATCTGTCTCTGAATCCTCTTCCGATGAGCTATCTGTAACTAGCAAGTCATGTGCTTCATCAGATATCATTGTCTGCTCTGAAGACCTTGTTTCCCCTCCAGATTTTTCCATGACTGTGTCGAATGGCTGATGCACAGGAAGGGTAATTGAATGTACTAAAATTGTTGAAAAATTTAATACGTAATAAAAAAGGATGGCATGATATAATTGACATGTAAGATGACTGACTAACCATGATGGCATTGAAAAATTCACATATATGATGCCTAGCTAAACAAGATGGCATTCAATGATTCACATATATGATATAGAAACTAAATAGATGACATTCACACAATGCATGTCTAAACTAAGAAGATGGCATATTTTATGTATAAAGTAAGCAATGCAAGGCACCATATGCATGATATGACCAACATCAGCATGCCAAGTTAGAGAAAAATACCTCAGGGGTAAATAGGAGTGGAAACAAACATTAAAGGATCCATTATCAGTTAAAAAATACAGATAATGGCTCCTTTAATGTTTGTTTCCACCCAACATGAAACTCATAGTAGACACCTGAGATTAATCAGACAGTAGACAAATAGTATTGATTGCTGCCCCAATATGTACCCCACAACCATTGAAAAACTCAAGTTTGCGCATTAGTTTGGATTTGACTCAGAGTCTAATCGGTGAACAGGATGATAAAGTAGCAGGCATCAATATTAAGCGATGCAGAATGTAAGCAGACACGAAAGAGTGCGACCTCTCCTGCAGACCCATGTAGTCCTCAAGGTCATCTACTCAGTTGATGATGGTAATGCAGTTGTCGTGGCTGCCGGCAGCGGGGATGAAGACCTGAGGCGGTGAAATATAGTCTGGAGGGCGGTTCCCTGCTGTGGTGAACCCTTCCGTCGTTGGAGCAGCTGAGCTGGGGTGGAACACAACACAGCAAGAGCGGGACAAACCACACAAGGTTTTCTTTGACACATATCTGTAACAGAAGTAATTGTGTAAGGGCATGTTTGAATTGGAGGATTCTAACAATGCAGGGATATGAAATACACAGGAATAGGATAGGAATGCACGTGCAAAACAGAGAATGTAAAAACACAATATTTCTGCCAATCTGGGTGTTTCGTTCACAAGAATTGGAAGATCACAGGATGCAAAGAAGCATGGTGAGATTAAGTCAAACCACAAGAAAATGTACGGTTATAATGCTATTATGCTACTATCTCTTAGTCTTGTGCTTCATGAATAGGAATTTGAAAAGGAGGGCAAGTGCATAATAAAATTTCTATGATTTTTCTTTCAACGAGACACTAAAGGAACAAATCCTACAGTTTCCCTTTGCTCCATTCCTTTGAACCAAATGCATGAATAGTAGTACCATGGGAAACTTTCCAATTCCTATGTTTTTCCTCCACTTTTCCTTTCAAGCACTGGCGATTCTAGTAGGCAGGCTTGAACAGGGAAAATCCTACACTCAAAAAATGTTTTTGTGCTACTTCTACTACTTTGGACCCAGGTCACTGCCCTACTAGCTCAACTCCTAGGCCCATCTACAAATGCACAGCTCAAACGCGCAGATATAAATAATGATGGCGCTCAAGAGAGTCCATATATATAACACGTTACTATGTGTGCTTAGTGGACAATATATATAACATGTAGAGTAAAAAAGCGATGCAACAAGTGCACAACCTCTTTGGTGAAGCCATGTCGATCTCAGTGTGATTGGGTTGGTCGGTGAGGATGCTTCGGATGATTTGGCTATCGGGAGGAGGGGAAGAAGATCTTAGGCATCTAGAGATGGAGCCGGGGGTATTGCTTTGCTGCGATGGAGGGTTTCGTCGTTGGAGCAGCTCCGGTGAGTTGTACGACGGCGAGGCTGAAGCAGGACAAGAGAGACACCGTTAACCTGAGTGGGATTCTAGTAGAATCTCCAATAGATGATGTAAAATACATAACCACAAAGTGCTAGACATAAAATACATCAGCCGCTCATCTCTGAACTTAACTGTCAAAACTGAATTTAACTGTCGAAACTGAATTTTGCTGTCGAAACAGAAATTTACTATCGAAATTGAACGCATTAGTAGCAGAAAAGCAGTAGCAGCAGCAGCGCCCAGAGCAGCAGCGCGTGCTAGAGCCAGGGCAGCTGGTCGTGTAGCAGGATCTCGGGTAGCAGCTACAAGGGCTCGAGCGAGAGCAGGATCTGATGCTCGTGCAGCAGCAGCGCACGCAAGAGTAGAGAAACAACACAAGCATGAGCAAGAGCAAGAGCAGCGAGCAAGAGCAAGACCAGACTAGACAGGGGACCGAGAGTAAGAGCAGAGCAGCAGCGCGAGCGAGAGCCAAAGCAGCAGAAGCTCCTACTGATGTGGACGTCGCCACCGAGGGAGCGACGCCGTGGAGGAAGTGGCCGGCGACGCCACTGTGGATGGAGCCACGCCATGTCGGCTCGGGACCGAGCGCCGGCAGCATCGTGATAAAGAATCAAGAAGAAAATGTAGTGATTAGTGTAGAACCTCTTTGGTGGCGCCGAGTAGGCCTCAGCTTCATCCAAGGAATCGATGATGATGCTGCTCTTCCGGTGGTACAGGTGAAGACGACGGTGTGGGAATGGAGGTGGCGGGAAAGACAAGGGGAACATCGGGGCAGCTCCTCGGAGGTGGAGGACGGGGTGGATGAACCGACGGGATGACGAGATCGACGACGGATCCTCATGCAGTGCGGTGGATGAGGGACGTCGAGGTGTTGTTGTGGATGATGTCGTCAGGGAAGAGGCTCCGGCTGGGTAGCTGATGTCTACCATGCAACTTATCCTTGTAGACATTGTTGGGCCTCCAAGTGTAGAGTTTTGTAGGATAGTAGAAAATTTCCCTCAAGTGGATGACCTAAGGTTTATCAATCCGTGGGAGGCGTAGGATGAAGATGGTCTCTCTCAAACAACCCTGCAACCAAATAACAAAGAGTCTCTTGTGTCCCCAACACACCCAATTGGCAAATTGTATAGGTGCACTAGTTCAGCGAAGAGATGGTGATACAAGTGTAATATGGATGGTAGATATAGGTTTTGTAATCTGAAAATATAAAAACAGCAAGGTAACTAGTAACAAAAGTGAGCAAAAATGGTATTGCAATGCTTGAAAACAAGGCCTAGGGTTCATACTTTCACTAGTGCAAGTTCTCTCAACAATGATAACATAATTAAATCATATGGCAATCCCTCAACATGCGACAAAACTCACTCCAAAGTTCATATCGCGGAGAACATAAGATGAAATTACTTGTAGGGTACGAAACCACCTCAAAGTTATTCTTTCCTATTGATCGATTGAGCTTTTCCTATAAGTGTCACAAACAGCCCTAGAGTCCGTAGTAAAATAACACCATATGATACACATCAATCAACCCTAATGTCACCTAGATACTCCAATGTCACCAAAATTATCTTTGGGTCAATTATACGATATGCATCAAACAACTTCAGATTCATAATATTCAATCCAACACAAAGAACCTCAAAGAGTGCCCCAAGATTTCTATGGGAGAAACAAGGATGAAAACATGCATCAACCCCTATGCATAGATTTCCCCAATGCCACCTCAGGAATCCGCGAGTTGAGTGCCAAAACATACATCAAGTAAATCAATAGAACACCCCATCGTCACCACGGGTATCCCATGCAAGACATAATAGTATTCAATCCGATAATCGTGAAACCTCAAAGGTAAAACTCAATTTGTCACAAGAAGGTAGAGGGGGAGAAACACCATATGATTCAAGTACAATAATAAAGCTGGCGGTACATCAAGATCGTGCCAAATCAAGAACACGAGAGAGAGATCAAACACATAGCTATTGGTACATACCCTCAGCCTCGAGGGTGAACTACTCCATCCTCATCATGGAGAGAGTTTGGATGATGAAGAGGGCCTCCGGTGATGGTTTGTCCCTCCAACAGGGTGTCGGAATGGGCTCCTGATTGGTTTTTTGTGGTACAGAGGCTTGCGGCGGCGGAACACCCGATCTAGGTTTCTTTCTAGGGGTTTCTAGATTTATAGGAATTTTTGGTGTCAGTTTCAAGTCAGGGGGGTCCACAAGGTAGCGACAAGGTAGGGGGCGCACCCTCCACCCTTGTCGTTGACTCAGGACTCTTCTGGCCCAACTCTTGTGCTTCGGGGGCTTCTTCTGGTCCATAAATAATTGTCGTAAAGTTTCAGATCGTTTGGACTCCGTTTGGTGTTCATTTTCTGTAAAACTCAAAAACAAGGGAAAAAAAATAGAAACTGGCACTGGCCTCTGGGTTAATAAGTTAGTCCCCAAAATAATATAAAATAGCAAATAAATGCATATAAAATAATATAATAGCATGGAACAATAAAAAATTATAGATACGTTGGAGACGTATCAAGCATCCCCAAGCTTTATTCATGCTTGTCCTCGAGTAGGTAAATGATAAAAACAGAATTTTCGATGTGGAATGCTACCTAACATTTTTATCAATGTAATCTTCTCTATTGTGGCATGAGTGTTCAGATCCATAAGATTCAAAACAAAAGTTTAATATTGAGATAAAAACAATAATACTTCAAGCATACTAACAAAGCAATCAAGTCTTCTCAAAATAACATGGCCAAAGAAAGTTATCCCTACAAAATCTTATAGTCTGGCTATGGTCCATCTTCATCACACAAAGTGTTAAATCATGCACAATCCCGATGACAAGCCAAGAAATTGTTTCATACTTTTGATGTTCTCAAACTTTTCAACTTTCACGCAATACATGAGCGTGAGCCATGGATATAACACTATAGGTGGAATAGAATATGGTGGTTGTGGAGAAGACAAAGAGCAGGAGATAGTCTCACATCAACTAGGCGTATCAACGGGATATGGAGATGCCCATCAATAGATATCAATGTGAGTGAGTAGGGATTGCCATGCAACAGATGCACTAGCGCTATAAGTTTATGAAATCTCAAAAAGAAACTAAGTGGGTGCGCATCCAACTCGCTTGCTCACGAAGACCTAGGGCAATTTGAGGAAGCCCATCATTGGAATATGCAAGCCAAATTTCCCACTAGTATATGAAAGTGACAAAATAGAAGACTCTCCATCATGAAGATCATGGTGCTACTTTGAAGCACAAGTGTGGTAAAAGGATAGTACCATTGCCCCTTCTCTCTTTTTCTCTCATTTTTTTTATTTTGGGCTCTTTGGCCTATTATTTTATTTTATTTTTCGTCCGGAGTCTCATCCCGAATTGTGGGGGAATCATAGTCTCCATTATCCTTTACTCACATGGGACAATGCTCTAATAATAATGATCATCACACTTTTATTTACTATACAACTCAAGAATTACAACTCGATACTAGAGCAAATATATGATTCTATATTAATGCCTCCGGCGGGGTTCTGGGATGTGCAATGATCAAGGGTGACATGTATAAAAATTATGAAAGGTGGCTTTGCCACAAATACGATATCAACTAAATGATCATGCAAAGCAATATGACAATGATGAAGCATGTCATGATAAATGGGATGATGGAAGTTAGATGGCAATATATCTCAGAATGGCTATGGAAATGCCATAACAGGTAGGTATGGTGGTTGTTTTGAGGAAGGGTATAAGGTGGGTGTAATGCACCGGTGAAAGTTGCGGGGTACTATAGAGGAAGATACTAGAACAAATATATGATTCTATATTAATGCCTCCAGCGGGGTTCCGGGATGTGCAATGATCAAGAGTGACATGTATAAAAATTATGAAAGGTGGCTTTGCCACAGATATGATGTCAACTAAATGATCATGCAAAGCAATATGACAATGATGAAGCATGTCATAATAAATGGGACGGTGGAAGTTACATGGTAATATATCTCAGAATGGCTATCGAAATGCCATAACAGGTAGGTATGGTGGCATTTCTAGGAAGGGTATAAGGTGGGTGTAATGCACCGGCAAAAGTTGCGCGGTACTAGAGAGTAGAGAGGCTAGCAATGGTGGAAGGGTGAGAGTGCTTATAATCCATGTTCTCAACATTAGTCATAAAGAACTGATACGTCTCCAACGTATCTAATTTTTTTTATCGCTCCATGCTATTATATTATCTATTTTGGATGTTTTACATGCATTAATATGCTATTTTATATGATTTTTGGGACTAACCTATTAACCGAGAGCCTAGTGCCAATTCCTGTTTTTTCCTTGTTTTAGAGTTTTGTAGAAAAGGAATACCAAATGGAGTTCAAACGGAATGAAACTTTCGCGATGATTTTTCTTAGACCCGAGGACATCCAGAGGACTTGGAGTACACATCAGGGAATCCATGAGGTACCCCCAAGGACGGAGGGCGCACCCAGGGGGTAGGGCGTGCCCCCACCCTTGTGGGCCCCACGTGACTCCACCGACCTATTTCTTTCGCCTATATATTCTCAAATACCCCAAAACCTTCCAGGGGAGCCACGAAACCACTTTTCCACCACTGCAACCTTCTCTACCCGTGAGATCCCATCTAGGGGCCTTTTCCGGCATTGTCGGAGGGGGATTCGATCATGGAGGGCTTCTACATCAACACCATTGCCTCTCCGATGAAGCATGACTAGTTTACCACAGACCTACGGGTACATAGCTAGTAGCTAGATGGCTTCTTCTCTCTCTTTGATTCTCAATACCATGTTCTCCTTGATGTTCTTGGAGATCTATTCGATGTAATACTTTTTTGCGGTGTGTTTGCCGAGATCCAATGAATTGTGGATTTATGATCAGCTTATTTATTAATATTATTTGAATCTTCTCTGAATTCTTCTATCCATGATTTGATATCTTTGCAAGTCTCTTTGAACTATCGATTTGGTTTGGCCAACTAGACTGGTTTTTCTTTCAATGGGAGAAGTGTTTAGCTTTGGGTTCAATCTTGTAGTGCTCGATCCTAGTGACATAAGGGGAACCGACACGTATTGTATTGTTGCCATCGAGGATAACAAGATGGGGTTTTCATCATATTTCTTGAGTTTATCCTGCTACATCATGTCAGCTTACTTAATGCGTTACTCTGTTCTTATGAACTTAATACTCTAGATGCAGGCAGGAGTCGGTCGATGTGTGGCGTAATAGTAGTAGATGTAGAATCATTTCGGTCTACTTGATACAAACGTGATGCCTATATTCATGATCATTGCCTTAGATATCATAATAACTTTGTGCTTTTCTATCAATTGCTCGGCAGTAATTTGTTCACCCACCATAATATTTTCTATCTCGAGAGAAGCCTCTAGTGAAACCTATGCCCCCCGGGTCTATTTTCCATCATGTAATCTTCTATTTTCCATCATATAAGTTTCCGATCTATAATTTTAGTTCCCTATTTACTTTCTTTGCAATCTTTTACTTTCTGAACTATAAACCAAAAATACCAAAAATATTACTTTATTGTTTATCCATCTATATCAGATCTCACTTTGCAAATAACCGTGAAGGGATTGACAACCCCTTTGTCACGTTGGGTGCAAGTTGGTGTTTGTTTGTGTAGGTATTTGATGGCTTGTGCGTTGTCTCCTACTGGATTGATACCTTGGTTCTCAAAAGCTGAGGGAAATACTTACTCTATTTTGCTGCATCACCCTTTCCTCTTCAAGGGAAAAACCAACGCAAGCTCAAGAGGTATCAAGAACTCACATACTTATTGCAAAAGTGTATTAGCTATCGAAACAAAGTACTACACGCATGCTCCTAGGGGGATAGATTGGTAGGAAAAGACCATTGCTCGTCCCCGACCGCCACTCATAAGGAAGACAATCAATAAATAAATCATGCTCCAACTTCATCACATAACGGTTCACCATACGTGCATGCTATGGGAATCACAAACTTCAACACAAGTATTTCTACAATCCACAAGTACTCACTAGCATGACTCTAATATCACCATCCTCATATCTCAAAACAATGATAAGGAATCAAACTTCTCATTGTATTCAATGCACTTTATATGAAAGTTTTTATTATATCCCTCTTGGATTCCGATCATATTAGGACTAAATTCATAACCTAAGCAAATTACCATGTTGTTTAAGGATTCTCAAAATAATATAAGTGAAGCATGAGAGTTCATCAATTTCTTCAAAATAAAACCACCGTCGTGCTCTAAAAATATATAAGTGAAACACTGGGGCAAATAACAAACTACTCCAAAAGATATAAGTGAAGATCAATGAGTAGTCGAATAATTATGTAACTATGTGAAGACTCTCTAACACTTAAAAAATTCAGATTTTGCGATATTATTCAAACAACAAGCAAATCCTAATAAAATAAAATGGTGCTCCAAGCAAAACACATATCATGTGATGAATAAAAATATAGCCCCAAGTAAGGTTACCGATGAACGAAGATGAAAGAGGGGATGCCATCCTGTCGCGGGAAACCACGGCAACCTATGGGGCCAAGAGCCCCTTTCTGGTTCGGTGGGGGGATGGCACGTTGCACAAAGAGTGAAAAAGTGTGGAACAACATGACAAAGATCACACGGGCGATTTTACCAAGGTTCGGGCCGCCGTGAGGCGTAAAACCCTACTCCTGCTTTGGTGGATTGATGGTGGAAAAATGGTGGTGAACATAGCTCGCTCGCCCGGGAGGGTTGCCTTAGGGGTGAGAGCGGCCACACATGTATGAGTGTGCGGAGGTCTAAATCATCCACCCCTTCTACGGTTGCCTTGAGCCTCCTTTTATAGATTGAAGGGGTCACCACAGTGGCAAATCAGTCATTATGCACTGATTAGAGAGCAAACAGTGCTATCATACCTAACTCTGCAGGATGACAGAGCGCATTAAATGCGCCGCTCAACGTCACATCACAGCTTGCTCGGCAGGGGCTGCCGGGCTATTTTGCTAGCTTTGCACCTTCTTGCTCGACACGTCACAGGACGGGTGTCACTTGTAGGCATTTTCTATGGGAAGTGGCTGTCAAGTGGTCGATAGCAGCCACTTAGTCATCTTGGAGCTCGACACGGCACCGATCAACGACTTGGGTCGTGATGATGTGGTGCGGTGGGGTGGTTCTACCTCCGCAAGTCCCGGCAGGCCTGCCGGGACGCCTCAAAAGCTTGCTTCCGGGGGAAACCCCATCCTTGCCGGGCTCGCTTGCCCGGCAAGGGAGGTTTTTCGCTTGGCGCGTCTTGGTGTTCTTGATCCGCATGTTGGATCCTTCAAAGGGCTGGTCTCTTGCACTCAAATCTGATCTTTGGGCTTGTGGTCTTGTTCCTGTGCTTGTAAGATTCTCCGTCAGTGCACGAGTCAGGGGAAAATACACACCCTTGTTTGTATTCCCCGACATAAGCCCCTGGGCCTGAGCAATATGTGTCGCGCGACATGTTGGGTTAGGCGCCAAACAGTGCACGAACACGTGGCAGGAGAGGGCTGTGCACGGCGGTTCGTCACGACGACCAGTTACTCCAACATCCACTTTGCGCAATTACTGCGAGTCGTGGGGTCGTGGGACTGTTGCAGTGAATGTAAAATAGTAACTTTATGAAGCGTCGCGCCCCCACTTCACGCCTTTTCCCCCTTAAGATAGGAAAAAGTGTAGCGGCACGATTCACTTGTCGCATGCCCTGCCTTCCCATCAACTTCCTCCGTAAGCCAAACAACTGCCCCCTTATTCTCCCTCTATCTTCCGCACGCCGCCATTCCTCCAGCCCTTCGTTCCTCCCTCCCAATTAGGGGATGGCATCATCCTGATCCTGGGGAGGCGCCGAATCCCAGTCGGGCCCGCCTCTTGCTTCCTTGTCCCTCCCTGTAATACCCTGAAGGAGATGGACAAGGGCAAAGGCATCACGGGGCATTTATCTTTTTTCAATCTTAAACTTGTAGGTACTTGCCAAATTTTAGTTCAAATAATGTAATCTCTTGAATCCATGTTTGTGTTCTGTCAAGTCTGTACTTGTTTTATCAGCATATTAATGAAAAACATAACCTTGTCGGGGACTCGCGCATGTATTTATACGTCCATGCAGAGGTGTAATGCCTCTTTATCCTTAAATAAACGAGTTTGCCCTGGCAGACTATCCTGCCGGTACCCTCTACTTTGCTTCCGGACAACCGAGCCTACCAGGCATAAATGAGGGACTAGCCCCCCGCCAATCTTTTATCAAAGGCTGCTGCGACCATCCTGACCGAAGCAGCGATCGAGTCAAAGGATGGGAGCACCTAAGTTTCAAAAGGCAGTGAGGTTTTCTTATGCACAAATTTCACTCACATAACACGTATGGACAAGAGATAGAACTTATCTATCTGGCTTGCCAGAGATCGCATAGTTGGTTCATCTTTCCAGCTCCCTTTAGAGGCCAAGTTCTCGGTAGGAACCTGTAGATGGAAATGATGCAAGATGCGATCTTATCTATATGCAATGCTTATGAAATGCTTATGCATGCAATGCTCATGAAATTCTTATGCATGCATGCAACTTGTCGGGGGGCCCCAGCGCTTCGTTTATTTCTCTGTTGCTCAGGGTCTGCACCTAGCTTTGTATAAGGGGTTACATGCAACTGAGGGAAGGCAGGGCCCGACAGCGACGCCTTACAGATAGAACTTGCGGAGATGCTCAATATCCATGAGTTTTGCAATTGAATGCCATCTCTGGTCTCCAGACAGACTGCGCCAAGTCTAGTTACTCGTACTACCCGATAAGGGCCTTCCCACTTCGGCCTCAACTTGTTTGCACCCTTGGCGGACTGAACACGCCTAAGGAAAAGGCCGCCTTCCTCAAAAAACGAGCATGAACCCTGTGGCTGTGATAGCGATGCAGGGCTTGCTGGTAGCGTGCAGCACGCGTAGCAACCCGGAGATGGTTCTCCTCGAGTAGCACAACGTCGTCACGCCGGTGCTGATCTTGCGCTACTTCATCATAGGCAAGCACTTGAGGAGACCCGTAAATGAGTTCCATGGGGATAACTTCTTCTACCCCATAGACTAGGGAGAAGGGAGTCTGCCTGGTAGCTCGATTTGGTGTCGCTTTGTGGGACCAGAGAACTATTGACAGCTCATCGATCCACTGCATGCCATGCTTCTGCAGCATATCAACTGTTCTCATCTTGACTCCTCGCAGCACTTCAGCATTCGCCCTCTCAGCTCATCCATTGCTTCTGGGATGTGCAATAGAGGCAAATGATACTTTTCTTCCAAGGGCATGAACATATTGCATGAAGGTGCGGCTCGTGAACTGGGTGCCGTTGTCGGTAATGATCCTTGCAGGGACTCCGAAGCGGCACACCAATTCTTTCAATAACTTGATAGCTAACTGAGTAGTCACCTTTCTCACGGCAGCTACTTCTGGCCACTTTGTAAACTTGTCGATAGCAACGAACAAGAATTTAAAGCCCCCGGCAGCTCGGGGGAAAGGGCCGAGGATATCGAGCCCCCAGACCGAAAACGGCCATGACAAAGGGATTTTCTAAAGAGCTTGTGCAGGTAGGTGGATGTTCTTGGAATGGAACTGGCAGACTTCACACTTGGTGACTAGCTCGACCGCATTTTGGAGGGCTATGGGCCAATAGAATCCTTGCCGGAATGCTTTCCCAACTAATGCCCTTGATCCAATGTGGGAGCCACACATACCTTTCTGTATTTCAACCAGTAGTCCTTTCTTTCTTCCCGGCATTTGCACTTCAATTTCACACTGTTGGGCCTCCTTTTTCTGTATAGAGTGTCATCGACAAACTGATACATACTGGCCCTCCTGGCTATTCTTTCAGCTTCATCTTGCTCATCGGAAGTTCTCCAGTTTGGAGGAAATGGACTATGTGCCTTGCCCAAGTTGGAGCCTGGGGCTCGGCAACAAGGACTAGCGGCACCTCCTCATCTTCGGGAGCGCATTTCTCTTTCGCGGGGACCATTGGCCTGGCTGGAGGGTGCGGTCCGGCAGGTGATGGGGAGTTGTTTCCGGCAGGGTCCCTGCCATGAGCCCTGGGAGTCTCTACCCGGAGAGACTTATCGGAGTCCAACTTCCTCCTCTTTATGGCCATTGTTGTCGGGGATACGGAGGGTTGGGTAAGATGGAGAACAAAAGTTCCTGGTTCCACATGAAGTTTTTCCGCAGCACACTTTTACAGATGATCAGCTATGTTGTTTTCCTCACGGGGTACATGCTCTATTTGCAATCCATCAAAGCGCTCCTCCATTCTCCCCACTTCCTCAACAGATGCCTCCATCAATGAACTTTGGTAATCCTTGTTAAATTGTCTCACCGCAAGTTGTGAATCTCCTTGAATGATCAACTTCTTGATTCCGAATTCTATGGCAATCCTAAGCCCTTCATATTCTGCTGTATTTTTGGTCGCCTCCTCCCGGGAAAGTGCATCTGGACGACGTACTTCATGCGCTCCCCAGTGGGAGCAACGAGAAGCATGCCAGCTCATGCACCTTGTAGGGAGAAAGCACCATCGAAATACATGATCCATTCTTGGGGTGCTTCCTTGCCGGGGGTAACCGTTTCCAGCACTTCTTCATCAGGGGTTGGTGTCCATTCTGCAATAAACTCTGCCAATGCCCTGCTCTGAATTGTTGATGTGCTCTCAAACTTTATACTAAAACTAGACAACTCCAAAGCCCACTCCACTATTCTGCCGGTAACCTCAGGGTTTTGGAGTATCCTTTGCAATGGAAAGCGAGTGACAACCGTAATCTCATGGGCTTGGAAGTAGTGGGTAGTTTCCTTGAGGCCATGATGAGGCCGAAAATCAACTTTTGCATGTTAGAGTACCTCGACCTAGCCCCCTATAATAGGGAACTAACAAAGTACACTGGGTGTTGCACCACTTTCTTCTTTCCCGCATCCTTGGGGTTGCCCCTGCTGCCGTGCTCTTCTTTGCCCTGATCCTCATCTAGTCCTGCCGGGCTTTGCTCAATCTCTATTTCCTCTACTTCCCGCTATGCCACCAGGGCTGAACTAACCACTTGATTAGTCGCCGCCAAGTATAGCAGCAACGGCTCTTGGGGTTTGGGTGCCACCAAAGTGGGCACAGAGGATAGGTAGGCCTTCAACTCTTGTAAAGCGGTGTCTGCTTCCGGGGTCCACTTCATAGTCCCTGCCTTCTTCGAGATCTTGAAGAATGGCAAGGCGTGCTCGGCAGACTTTGAGATGAATCTGCTAAGTGCAGCAACGCATCCTGTCAAGCGCCTCACATCTTTGACTGTCCTGGATGCTTGGGTCTGCTCGATAGCCTTGATCTTGTCGGGGTTGGCTTCGATCCCACAATGGTACATGAAGAACCCAAGTAGTTTGCCGGAGGGAACACCAAACACACACTTCTCCGGATTCAGCTTCAAGTTGATCTTGCGCAGATTAGCAAATGTCTCCTCCAGATCCTGGATGAGGGTTGCCTTGTCCTTGGTTTTGACCACAATATCATCCATGTAAGCTTCGATGTTTTTGTGCAGTTGTGGCTCAAAACCAATCTAGACTGCTCTTGCAAAAGTGGACCTGGCACTCTTTAATCCGAAAGGCATGCGGACAAAGCAGTACGTACCACATGGAGTAATGAACAAGGTCTTCTCTTACTCTTCCTTAGACATGAAGATCTGATGATCTCCAGAATATGCATCCAAAAAGGAGAGCAAATCAAAACCCGAAGTGGTGTCCACAATCTGGTCGATGCACGGCAAGGCAAATGGGTCCTTCGGGCTATCTTTGTTGAGATCCGTGAAATCTATGCAAAGCCTCCATTTCCCGTTAGCCTTGCACACGACTAATCGGTTTGCTAACCATGTTGGATGCAGTACAAATCTGACCAAACCAGACGCCTCAAGCTTATTAATATCTTCTGCAATAAACTATTGCCTCTCCAAGGCATGCTTCTGAACCTTTTGCGTGATGGGTCGGGCATGTGGGCAGACATCAAGGTGGTGCTCGCTTACCTCCCTAGGAACACCAGGGATATCAGATGGTTGCCTGGAAAACACATCATTATTCACCCGTGGGAAGGCAACGAGCGCGCTTTCCTATTTGTCGTCAAGGGTGGCGCTGATAGTGAAGGTACCATCAACGCCAGCCAGCCCTGCCAGGACCTTCTTCACTTATGGTGCAGCAACCTTGGATCTCTTCCTGTTGGAACTCTCCGAAAAGTCATCGACAAGCGCAACGCGGAGAGGTACGCTTCCCAGATTCCTTGCTGGTGTCCCTGCTATCCTTCCTCTTTCCTTTACTTTCCTTGGCGGGAACTGATGCTGCCGCAACCTCTGTCGCGACTGCGTCCCGGTACATCTTATCCACGCAAATGATTGTGTCTTTCTCATCTGATGGAATGATAATGACTCCCACTAGCCCTGGCATCTTCAAGGTGTTGTAGGCATAGTGAGATGTGGCCATGAATTTTGCCAAGGCTGGGCATCCAAGGATTCCATTGTATGGCAGGGGGAGGTCAACGACATCGAACACAACCTTCTCACTCTGGTAGTTCAGTTCTCCCCCAAATGCCACTAGCAATGTGATTTTTCCCTTAGGATGGCTCCAGCCGGGATTAATTCCTTGAAATGTGCCGGTTACTTTTAGCTCTTCCTCTGCTATCTGAAGCATGCTGATCACCTTTGGGGAAATCAGATTAAACCCAGCCCCGCTGTCAACCAACATCTTTGTGACTTTGAGGTTGCGGCTTGTTGGAGAGACCAACAATGGAAAACACCCTACCATGGTGGTGCGGTCGGGATGGTCCTTGTCGGTGTCAAAACCGGCGGATCTCGGGTAGGGGGTCCCGAACTGTGCGTCTAAGGCGGATGGTAACAGGAAGCTGGGAACACGATGTTTTACCCAGGTTCGGGCCCTCTTGATGGAGGTAAAACCCTACATCCTGCTCGATTAATATTGATGGTATGGGTAGTACAAGAGTAGATCTACCACGAGATCAAGGAGGCTAAACCCTAAAAGCTAGCCTATGGTATGATTGTCGTTCCTACGGACTAAAACCCTCCGGTTTATATAGACACTGGAGAGGCCTAGGATAACAAGAGTCCTAGCCGAATATGCTGGTGGGGAGGAGTCCCTGTCTTGATCACCAAGTCTTGTGGAATCTTCCATGTATGCGGCAGCTGTCCGAACTGGCCCATGAGTATACGGCCATGGGGGTCCTTGGCCCAATCTAACAGATTGGGAGACGACATGGTGAGTACCCCCTAATCCAGGACACCATCAGTAGCCCCCTGAACCGGTCTTCAAGTTAGGGACGCTCCTCGATTCTTCCAAACTGTTCTTCATCTTCGGTTGACGGTCTTGAAAACTGGTTCAACAAATCTTCTCATCTTCGATCTTGAGGATTGCCGAAATGCATTCAACGACTTTACACGTCGGGTATCCGAGGAGCCCCCTTAAGTTTCCGGCCTTTATCAATGCCTAGTTATTTTATGCCACACCTCGGGTTTGAAGTTGTTCCCGGGAGGCAGTGTCCTCTTGCGTCCAAGCTCTAACGCCGGACTGCATTCGAGGTATCTTTTGCAGCCGAGCACCAATGTCGGACTGCTTCCGAGCACTAACGCCGAAATGTATCCAAGCTCCAACGCCAGACTGTGTCCAAGCTCCAACGCAGGACTATATCCAAGATGTCATAGATCATCTTAGTCCAAAAAAGTTGAAGGAGTTTAGCCGAGCTTAATGCTGGAAATGCCCTCTATGGAGCCAGCCACTAGCGCCCGAGCTTTTTGCCGGACTGCTTTCAAGGTGGTGAACCACCCCGACTGTGGGCCGATTTTTTGTCAATATTTTTTATTGGTGCAATTTATTCTCTGCCGAGATATATAGCCAGTAGCCCTCAAGGTATGTATCGGTCTAAAACCCGAGATGCACCTGAGGGATGACGTAAGACCGCTGATCCCAGTAGCCGCTGAGACTCAGGTTGATTTGCAAAATCGGCCTGAGGATCAAGTCCTAGCTCGGCAGAATACTTTGGGACACAAAAGGCGGCGTGCTCAGTCCTCGAGACTCAGGTTGGGTGCAGCCGACCAACCTGAGGATCAAAATCTCCTCGGCAACTATATTGCACTTAAAATTTTCTGCATTGAACAGGCAATGCAGTAGCCTCCGAGACACTGGTCGGGTGGCAACACCAGATCAGGGGGTCGATGTGCCCCTTTAATATTTGTAAATAATAAGCCCGAAGCCCAGTAGCCCCCGAGCCTTAATGCGGACATGGGTGGCCGAGTTAAGGATCAATATCCGTAGTAAAATCACAAATTATGTGTAATGACTCTATGTATCCAAGTACTTTACGTCATTAATGCTCGGATCCGCATTGTACAAAACTTTGTTGACCGACCATCTACTTCCACCTCCTCGACCAATAGCTGAGGAGTGTTTGTCCTACTTTATAAAGCCTTTATGTGGGCAAGACAAACAAGGCAATCTGGCCATGCAGTTTTATAAACAAAGGTACACAGAGAGGTATGTTATATTACTGTTTAACATAAGAAATGTCTTCAAAGAAAATAGTCCTGCTATAGGTTCCTTTCTTTGGGTTGTCATGCTAAGCACGATCATGAAACCTCAGCTCTAATGTAAGAGCAAAATATTGAGGATTTAGTTTGGGCGGCCAGTTACTAGCCCCCGGTAGTGTTCGACGACAGTCGAGGTCAAGCCGTAAACACTTCGGCCAATGTTATGAATGGCCCGTCATTTAACACAGTCATTGGATCGCTAACCAGTTTACGCTTATTGTGACAGTCAGTTTTTGGCTTTCTCCACTAAGGTGCTTAACCATGTGAGATGGAAGCACAATCACAGTGGTTCTCCCTTTGCACACCTAGCCAAACAAAGCGGAATGTAGGAGGCAAGCGTAGGAGCCGAGCAACCCAACTATTGACCAAAGACACAATTCGAAACCGATGCATATATAGCAATATCCGAGAATGTTTTTGCCGAATCTCTAAAGGTGTCCGGCGTTGCACTGCGAGACTTGTGCTGAAAACACACAAATAGTTTAAAAGTGCCACAAGCTTGGAAAACCAAAAAACGTCAGTAAAAACTTGACGTCCGAACAAGATCAAGTGTTCGGTGCCAATCCGAAAATTGGGGAAAAAATGTTGTGCTTCTGTCGTGCATTAATATGACACATCTGATCTCAAGACTTCAAGTGGGTCAGCCTATGGCTGCAGCCTCCTATCCCGAAGGTGGAGTGTTTCTTGTTAGACCAGTTTAGCGAACTAAACTCGAGCGGTCACTAGAGAGAAAATGGGTTATCTGGCTATTGACCACACACTCACGTCGAAAAAGGAGCGATAGAAAAAGACTTTGCAACGACCAAGAAGAAAACACATTTACTATAAAATAGCTCATATAAATTTTAAGAGCCCCCAAGTGACTTGGGTAAAAGAATTTTATGTATAATGATTGTATGTACCGAAGTACTAATATCATATCTTTGTTCACCCGAACTTTAAACGCGTCTTAACCGACCGTCGGCTTCTCCCTCTTCGGTCAAGGACCGAAAAGTGTTATGTACTCCACCTGTCGAGAATATTGACAGTGTTTCCGATAACCAGGCAACTGGGTCATAAGGCTGTAACAGACAAAGCGCGCTCATGGAACTTATGCTATATTACAGACGAAGTGCAAGAAGCATCTTCAAATAAAATAGTATCCACATCGATACCTTTCTTCGGTGCTCATTATTACTATGAGACTTGTGCAATAGATTTTTTGTACTCATGAGTTCTGTTGTGTGTCGACCATGATTGAAAACAATAAGAGCGCTAGCTTTTGGCTTCACCCAGTCTGAGGTCAGAGCTCGAAGGACCCGGTCGTGACAATCGCAGAGGTGCTCCCTTTACTCCCTAGCCTAACAATCGGGAACGTAGGGGTAAGCACAGGAGCCAGGCAACCCAGCTTGCAAATCACTTAAGTCAATATGGTGCATATTGTGGCATAATACACGAACAAGGAATGAAGCCGTACAAGTATAATCATATGCAAGAGGAAAAAGCTTCATGAAGGAAGCCCTCAAGTAAACAGGGTATTTCAATTTGCATGCCACAAACAAAGTTTTGACAAGGAGATTTTTTACAAGCAACATTTTTCCAGAAAAGTATAATGCTTGGTCGAACCGAACACAAGTTAAAAATTAAAACTTTGAGCATGAAAGTGACTTAGCTGGTTAATGTGTTCGGCATTGATGACACGGTCCGAGCTTGATGCGGGACAAGGTTCCATCCCCAAGCCGGTCCCGAGGTGGCGGAGCGGAGAGCTCGACACGCTGAAGTGGTGACATAGCACGGTCAATGCCGACCGACAGAGTGACGCTGAAGTCCCCGAATCATTTTCTTGTGCACAAAAAATAGTGCAAACCGGAGATAATAATAATAATAATAATAAATCATTTCATAATAAATAATTTATGTAAAGTGAGTAATAAAAGAAATATGGCCTGGCGCCGAAGTCAATGTCGATGCAGGGCATCCGCGTGATGTGGTAAAGGCGTGGCAAAGCCTGAATTCACAAGATGGTCCGAGTTCCGGATGCGGTGTTCGCCGGACCATGTACAGAAACTGACCGAACCACCATGTGACCGTCATTAATGCGGCCATCATTTGATAGACCTGTGTACATATGACGGAACAAACCATAGTAATAATTCCTTAAGAAAAATAAACCCAACAAGCAAAAAATGTTAGGACTAATAGCACCTGGTTTATTTGTTGTAGCATTTCGAAGAAAAGCAACTCCCAAAATTGGGAATCAATCTGCACACCCATTGCCTGATGGGCAATAAAGTGATGGCCTGGTGATGCTGGAAAGGGTTGGCTTGCCGAGGTGAAGCCCTTGGTCCAGCTAACGTGACGAAGCTAGTCGGCTGGTGACGCCGAAGTCATCGGAGTATGTTGATGAAGAAATAGCCGAGTCCCGGTCTAGCCGAGGCGAAGGAGCAGGCCGGCGAGGACTTGTTGTAGCCGCCATGTCAGCCGAGGTGTTGAAGTAGTTTGGCGTGATGGACACCAGCTTGAAGAAGCAATAGTGCGGCCCTACCGATGCAGGTCATGACGTGGTCGATGCCGGCTTGATGAAGTGACCGTGCGGCGATGCCGGTATGCCCGCTCCGTGTAATCCGTGGGACGGCGATGTTGGTGATGATTTATCCTTCGCGATGCCGGACTCTTGTTCGGCTTGCCGAGATGATGATCCGGAGAAGTTGAGCTCGGCTCAACAAAGTGACGACGTGTCTGGTGCAGGTCGGCGGCATTGGAGCAATATTGCCGGACTGGTTTGACACCAGCATGCTGATGAAGATGACCTTAGGGGAGGCTTAAAAATTTACGGGCACGTGTTTAAAAACAACGCACAATAACCCAGAAGATAATTCCTCTAAAAAGGTTGTCCAATATCACGTTCATAAAGAAACATGAATTCGGGTCGGATCCGTATTCACGCAAAAAACAGATCCGAAAATTGGTCCACTCATTGGAAGGTTCCCGGAGTTTGAACCGTTGGATCGAGCTGAAATTTGGAGGGGTGGTAGATATGGGAATTCCGCAGTAGATGAACGGTTGGATCTTCCAAAAGACCTCCGAGCTGGGCTCTGGAGACCACGCCCTAAACTCATCCAGATTCCCGTCCAGATTTGACAGAGCTCCGTTATATCATAGATTGTCGGAGACTCCTCCATCGGAACTCGACGAAATTTCACATGGCTGTTGTAGACGTAATCCGCACTATTCCACCAAAGCGATCGTCAAACCGACGCTTAAGGAGGCGGTGATGGCGAATACAAGTTCGCTGTTCAGAAAAACAGCACGGTCGCTTGAGGGCAATGTTGACGTTGAGCCCCCGAGCTCCATGGATGATTCCTTCATGATCTTGATAGAGATCGGAGTTGATGTTTGATGAAGGCCCTTGTCCGAACATGGTGATCCGAACACGAGGCGCAGTTCTTGGTTGAACCAAGGTGACCAGTCGAGCTGGTGACGAAGATGCCGAAGTCGCAGTTGATCTGCACGCGAGTCATCGATCCTTTTGCTGATCACACAGCGGAACTCTCAATGAAAGCACCAATGTCGGTGTCAAAACCGGCGGATCTCGGGTAGGGGGTCCCGAACTGTGTGTCTAAGGCGGATGGTAACAGGAGGCAGGGAACACGATGTTTTACCCAGGTTCGGGCCCTCTTGATGGAGGTAAAACCCTACATCCTGCTCGATTAATATTGATGGTATGGCTAGTACAAGAGTAGATCTACCACGAGATCAAGGAGGCTAAACCCTAAAAGCTAGCCTATGGTATGATTGCCATTCCTATGGACTAAAACCCTCCGGTTTATATAGACACCGGAGAGGCCTAGGATAACAAGAGTCCTAGCCGAATACGCCGGTGGGGAGGAGTCCTTGTCTTGATCACCAAGTCTTGTGGAATCTTCCATGTATGCGGCAGCTGTCCGAACTGGCCCATGAGTATACTGCCATGGGGGTCCTCGGCCCAATCTAACAGATCGGGAGACGACGTGGTGAGTACCCCCTAGTCCAGGACACAGTCAGTCCTATTCGTCGAAGATGATGGGCGTGCATGACCATTTGAGCGGCTTCCGAAACTCTGCCGCTGACTCCATGATATTAACCTCACGCGCCCACTGCTTGAGTTGGCGGTGAGAGGAGTGCAAAGATGAACCCCCCTCAATATACAAGGCGTCAGTGGCCTTCTAGAATTCCTGCTTGCTGGTTTCCTCTTCAACCCCTCCATCACTCTCATCATTGCAAACTCACTTTTCACGGCCTCTGATGGGTTTTCCTTGGTTCTGAAAGGCCTTGTCGGGGTGGTTTACTTCACCGCCTCGGCCCTTCCCACCAGCGGCATTCTGATCCTTTTTCTTGTCTCGTTTCTCATACTCAGCCCTCTGCTTCTTGACGAGCTGCTCTACTTGATGACACTGTTGGAGACCATGGCCCTTAGTCCGATGAATATTGCAATATGGCCAGTCACCTTTCCCAGCCTTCTCAGCAGCCGCAGCCTCCCAGTAGTCAGACCACGCAGAAACTTCCTTGCCGGGGGCTTCGGCCTTAGCCTTCTTGCCGGTACTAGGTGTGATGGATCCTTCAATGGTCATCACTGCCTTATCTTTGTGCCTCTTGTTGTGCTTCTTGTTCTCCTTCTTCTTACCGGTGGATTCATCATCATCTTTCGAGTCGATATCGATGCAATCCTCCTCTGTAGGAAGTTTCCTTCCTTCCTCCACCCAAGCACACTTGTCCACCAAGGTGTAACGCTCCTTCACAGTCTTGGGAAACCACACGTTCATCTTGGAACGTATCCTGCGGTTGCGCATATTGGACTGGAAAGCTGCTATCACAGCTGCCGGGTGGATATCTGGGATATTCCGATGGACTCTGTTGAATCTCTGCAAATACTTCTGTAGAGTCTCTCCTTCTTTCTACTGGAGATGTTGCAGGTCGCTGGGCCGTCCCGGTTCTTGATGGCCGCCCATGAAGGCACCAATGAACTCATGGCACAGGTCAGCCTACAATGAAATGGAGTTCCCTAGCAGGTGCATCAGCCAAGACCTCACATTGGACTTGAGCGCCAAAGGGAAGTAGTTGGCGAACACCTTCTCATCTCTTCCCCCGGCAGCTTGAACAACAATGGTGTAGATGCTCAAGAACTCTGTCGACTTCAGCCTCCCATCGTACTTCCCAGGTATCTCTGTCTTGAACGTGCGAGCGGATGGCCAGCGGACTTGCCGTAGCTCACAAGTAAAGGCAGGGCATCCCAACCTTGAAAGGCAGGCACCCGCCATCCTCGAGCACAGGCTCGTCAATGCAGGGGCCATCGCACCCATTGGGCCGATGGTGGCTACCACGGTGTTGCTCAATGATGATGTGTGTGCCTCCCCTCCGCCAGTCCTCCGGGGGTTGTCGTTGGCCTAGATGTGCTCGAGGGTCGGAAGAGGCCATCGAGACATCGTCGGGTTCTTGATTCCATAGTTCCTATGCTGGTTGCCGCGGTGGGGCTGGACAGTGGGGGTGCCCCCTTCCGTACGGCCAGCAGTGCGGGTTGTCATCGTCGCTTGGGGAGGTCATGGCGGGCCAGCCTGCTGTGAGCCCCCAGCCTCGGCGAAACCAATCAGACTTGGGATGGTGGCTCTCCACTCATCCATCTAATCGGCTGCCGGCGGGAAACTCAATAGCAGTTGGGCCCATGCCATGGCCTCAGTAGCAGTGCTTGACATCCATGATGATGATGTGGACCGCGCTGTCGCTCGGCTTCTGATGGTGTCGGCGGCGGCCGTGACACGCCCTCGCTGTTGAGAACCAGCCGCTTGGATGGCATGGAAACGCGGTGAAGGCGCTTGAGGGCCGGCGGCTCCATTGAACACAACAGTGGGGTCGACCCGCTCCGGGGGAGGCACGCGCCCCAGGGTCATGCTCGTGACGAGGGGTGGCCATAGGGTGGCGGTTCGCCCCAGACCGACTACCACCGCTGTGGCTTTGCCTTTCAGCGAGGAGAAGAGGTATGGAAGAAACAACCCCTTCGTTCGTACCTCGTGGAGCATGGCCACTAGGATGTTGTTGATGCTGCTCTCCTCCGGTGCCTCCCGCTCCTGCTTCGGCCGCGGGAGAGGTCGTTACAACGCCGCCTGCACCGACCATGTCCACCTCAGCACCCGCATCCTCCTGCGCCACCGCGCCCTCCACGGCGTCGGCGGCCACGGGCGGCGGAGCCTTCGAGGTGGATGGGTGAGCTGCGGCACCAGGCTTCTTCTTGGGCGCCATAGTCGATGGAGCCGCTGACGAAAAAAATGGCGATGGAGATGGCATGCTGCTCATGCCTTCAGGTTCATGCAAGTGATCCCCCTACCTGGCGTGCCAAAGATGTCACGGGAAACCACAGCCACCTATGGGACCAAGAGCCCCTTTCTGGTTCGGCGTGGGGTGGCACATTGCACAAAGAGCAGAAAAGCGTGGAACAACACGACAGGGATCACACGGGCGATTTCACCCAGGTTTGGGCCACCGTGAGGCGTAAAACCCTACTCCTGCTTTGGTGGATTGACGGTGGAAAATGGTGGTGAACGTAGATCGCTCGCCTGGCAGGGTTGCCTTAGGGTGAGAGCAGCCACACACGTATGAGTGTGCGGAGGTCTAAATCATCCGACCCCTTCTACGGTTACCTTGGGCCTCCTTTTATAGATAGAAGGGGTCACCGTAGTGGCAAATCAGTCATTATGCACTGATTAGATAGCAAACTGTGCTATCATACCTAACTCTGCAGGCTGACAGAGCACATTAAATGCGCCGCTCAACGTCACATCACAGCTTGCTCGGCAGGGGCTGCCGGGCTGTTTTGCCAGCTTTGCATCTGCTTGCTCAACACGTCACAGGACGAGTGTCACTTGTAGGCGTTTTCTATAGGAAGTGGCTGCCAAGTGGTGGATAGCAACCACTTAGTCATCTTGGAGCTTGACACCGCATCGATCAACGACTTGGGTCGTGATGATGTGGTGCGGTGGGGTGGTTCTGCCTTCGTAAGCCCCAACAGGCCTGCCGGGACGTCTCAAAAGCTTGCTTCCGAGGGAAACCCCGTCCTTGCCGGGCTCGCTTGCCCGGCGAGGGAGGCTTTTCCCTTGGCGCATCTTGCTTCTCTGGCTCCTCTTGGTCTTCTTGATCTACATGTTGGATCCTTCAAAGGGCTGGTCTCTTGCGCTCCAATCTGATCTTTGGAGTTGTGGTCTTGTTCTTGTGCTTGTAAGCTTCTCCGTCCTTGAATGAGTCAGGGGAAATACACACCCCTATTTGTATTCCCCGACACATCCGGGGCATCCCCAAGCTTAGAAGCATGGTTGTCCTTGAATATTACCTTGGGGTTCCTTGGGCATCCCCAAGCTTAGGCTCTTGCCACTCCTTATTCCGTAGTCCATCGAAACTTCACCCAAAACTTGAAAACTTCACAACACAAAACTCAACAGAAAACTCATAAGCTCAATTAGTATAATAAAGCAAATCACCACTTAGGTACTGTTGTGAACTCATTCTAAATTTATATTGGTGTTATATCTACTATATTCTAACTTTTCCATGGTTCATACCCTCCGATACTACCATAGATTCATCAAAATAAGCAAACAACACAATGAAAACAGAATCTGTCAAAAAACAGAACAGTGTGTAGTAATCTGGAAACTTTGCATACTTATGTAACTCCAAAAATTTTGAAAAATTATGAAAGTCTAGGAAATTTGTATATCAATCTTGTTCAAAAAGAATCATTATTTTATCACGCTCCTGTAAAAAATGAAAATTATTTTACTTGGCACAAAAGTTTCTGTTTTTCAGCAAGATCAAATCAACTATCACCATAGACCATCTCAAAGGTCTTATTTGGCATTTTATTGAAAAAAGCTATAAAACATGATTAATACAGTAGCCTAATCAAGATAACACACAAGAACAGTAGGGGTAAATATTGGGTTGTCTCCCGACAAGCACTTTTCTTTAATGCCTTTCTAGCTAGGCATGATGATGTCAATGATGCTCACATAAAAGATAAGAATTAAAACATAATGGGATCATCATGAAGCATATGACTAGTACATTTAAATCTAACCCACTTCCTATGCATAGGAATTTTGTGAGCAAACAAATCATGGGCACAAGAATCAAGTAACATAGGAAGGCAAAACAGGCATAACTTCAAAACTTTCAACACATAGAGAGGAAAATTGATATTATTGCAATATGTAAAAGCATATGTTCCTCTCTCATAATAATTTTCAATAGCATCATGAATGAATTCAACAATATAGCTATCACATAAAGCATTATTTTCATGGTTCACAAGCAGAGAAACTTTACTACTCTTCACATAAGAAAAATTCTTCTCATTCGGAATAGTGGGAGTATCATAAGAAACTCGAATACTATAAATTGTTTCCACATTAAAAGAGTAACGTTCAGAAAAAGGGTAATCATAATCATGACAATTTTTATAAATATAATCATCTCTACTTTTTATAACATAAGTGTCATCACAATAATCATCATAAGTAGCAACTTCGTTCTCATCATAATTAATTGAAACTTCTTTCAAGATAGTGGAATCATTACTAAATAAAGGCGTGACCTCTCCAAATCCACTTTTATCATTAAAATAAGATTCAACACACTCCAAAATAGTGGTATAATTATTATCTAAACTTGACACTCTTCCAATCCCACTTTCATAAATATTGCAATCGTCATAAATAGGAGGCATGCTATCATCATAATAAATTTGCACATCAAAACTTGGGGGACTAAAAATATCATCTTCATTAAACATTGCATCCCCAAGCTTGGGACAAACATTAATTGCAGCAAATAAATTCTCAAACATGTCATAGCATCCCCAAGCTTGTGGTTTTGCATATCATAAGCATAAGCACTCTCATCATTAATAGTATGAATAACACCAATAGTGTAGCAATTATTATCATCACATTTTTCTAAGTTGGTGCCAAAAAGATTCTCAAGATTATAACAAGTATCATTACTTTCCCAATCATAATCATCACAAAGAGTAATAGGCATAACAATAATAGGAGCAACATCATTTGGAAGGGATACCTTTTTACCTTTGCTTCTCCGTCTTTTCTTTTCAATATCCACATCACATGTGGGTTTAAGTACCTTTTTGGAGCTCCTTGTTGATGAGATTGGTTGAATAAAACGCTCCTCCTCGCTACCTGATTCATCATAAGAAAAAATAGGAGGATATTAGGAAACCTCTTCCCCTTCATTAGTATTCTCTTCATCTTCTTTGTTTTCTTATCTTTAAGTAATTGGCAATATAATGATTCTCAATGCAATTTACTGCACAATACATATAAATTTCCTCTAGATCAAAATCAAGAAATCTCTTAAGGTTATATTCTGGAATATCCAAGAAGCAAACTAAGTTCATTATGATGCCCAAGGGAAATCAAGTCATCACAATTATTGTACATGATTCGATCATGAAACAATTTGCATTGGAGATTTAAATGGCCACGTTCATTGCAAAGTTCATAAGGATGGCGAGAAAAATTAAATCTTTCAGCACAAACATATAGCCTCTCTTGCAACCATTTAGTTTCTAAATACTTATGCCTCTTGCAAAATCTATCTTCCCTTTTTGGTCTAGTGCAATCATCATTAGTACTATGGATATTCAAAGAATGCATACTAATTGCAAACTCTATACACTCCACAAATATTGACATGCTTATAAGTAACATTTTTATCATGACTAGTGCAATCATCATTAGTACTATGGATATTCAAAGAATGCATACTAACAACATTGCAATCATGCTCATCATTCAAATATTTCATAGCAAACATTTTATTGACTTCTTCTTCTAACACTTGAGAACAATTTTCCTTTCCATCATTTTCATAGAAGATATTAAAAAGATGAAGCATATGAGGCAACCTCAATTCCATTTTTTTGTAGCTTTCTTTTATAGACTAAACTAGTGATAAAACAAGAAACTAAAAGATTTGATTGCAAGATCTAAAGATATACCTTCAAGAACTAACCTCCTAGCAACGGCGCCAGAAAAGGGCTTGATGTCTACTACGCAACTTTATCCTTGTAGACGTTGTTGGGCCTCCAAGTGCAGAGTTTTGTAGGACAGTAGAAAATTTCCCTCAAGTGGATGACCTAGGGTTTATCAATCCGTGGGAGGCATAGGATGAAGATGGTCTCTCTCAAACAACGCTGCAACCAAATAACAAAGAGTCTCTTGTGTCCCCAACACACCCAGTACAATGGTAAATTGTATAGGTGCACTAGTTCGGCGAAGAGATGGTGATACAAGTGTAATATGGATGATAGATATAGGTTTTTGTAATCTGAAAATATAAAAACAGCAAGGTAACTAGTAACAAAAGTGAGCAAAAATGGTATTGCAATGCTTGAAAACAAGGCCTAGGGTACATACTTTCACTAGTGCAAGTTCTCTCAACAATGATAACATAATTAGATCATAAGGCAATCCCTCAACGTGCGACAAAAGTCAGTCCAAAGTTCATATCGCGGAGAACATAAGATGAAATTGCTTGTAGGGTATGAAACCACCTCAAAGTTATTCTTTCCGATCGATCCAATGAGCTATTCCTATAAGTGTCACAAACAACCCTAGAGTTTGTAGTAAAATAACACCATATGATACACATCAATCAACACTAATGTAACCTAAATACTCCAATGTCACCACAAGTATCCGTGGGTCAATTATATGATATGCATCAAACAACTTCAGATTCATAATATTCATTCCAACACAAAGAACCTCAAAGAGTGCCCCAAGATTTCTATTGGAGAAACAAGGACGAAAACGTGCGTCAACCCCTATGCATAGATTACCCCAATCTCACCTCGGGAATCCGCGAGTTGAGTGCCAAAACATACATCAAGTGAATCAATAGAACACCCCATTGTAACCACAGGTATCCCACGAAAGACATACATCAAGTGTTCTCAAATCCATAATAGTATTCAATCCGATAATAGTGAAACCTCAAAGGTAAAACTCAATTCATCACAAGAAGGTAGAGGGGGAGAAACACCATATGATTCAACTATAATAAAAAACTTGCGGTACATCAAGATCATGCCAAATCAAGAACACGAGAGAGAGAGAGATATCAAACACATAGCTACTGGTATATACCCTCAGCCCCGAGGGTGAACTACTCCCTCCTCATCATGCAGAGCACCGGTATGATGAAGATAGCCTCCGGTGATGGTTTCCCCTCTGGCAGGGTGACGGAACGGGCTCCCAATTGGTTTCCCCTCCGGTGAGGTAGGGGGCGCGCCCTCCACCCTTGCCATTGACCCGGGAATCTTCTAGCCCAACTCTTGTGCTTTGGGGGCTTCTTCTAGTCCATAAAAAATTGTCGTAAAGTTTCAGCTCGTTTGGACTCCGTTTGGTGTTCCTTTTCTATAAAACTCAAAAAGAAGGAAAAAACATAAACTGGCACTGGGCTTTGGGTTAATAAGTTAGTCCCAAAAATAATATTAAATAGCATATAAATGCATATAAAACATCCAAAACAGATAATATAATAGCATGGAACAATCAAAAATTATAGATACGTCGGAGACATATCAGTGGCGGACGGAGGAGGGTGTGGGGCTTCGCGTGTTTTTGCGGCCTCGGTATACGAATAGGTGGGAGGATGAGATGGGAGGGGGGACCATGGCTTTGGGACGCGCTTGTCCAAAATGTGGGGTAAGTTATAAAAGTACCCCCACCAATTTGAGCTAGGCGGTTCTTTCGGTTCAGGGGTATCATGGGCATTTCACGTGTTGGGATTTCGCAGGAGGTGGGAGTTTTCACGCGTGTTGTAATTTCGGGATAGCAAGGCGTGGGTTGAGATGGAGGGAGTTTTCGGAGCACAATGAGACAAAGAGATATCTTAAAATTTCGGGGTAACAAGGCGCGGGTTGAAGTGGCGGGAGTTTCGTAGCACGATAGACAGAGATGCAAGCTTGAAATTTACGCATAACAAGGCACAACTTGAAATTTCAGGAGAACAAGCTTCACGTGTACAAAAAAAGACAATTCACACCTCACTAGAGAGAGCCATGTCATTTTACTATATTACCAGAAATGCATTCAAATACAACAACAACAACAACAACAACAACAACAACAATAACAAAACTAAAAAATCGGACAATAGACATAACGTATACAATACCAAATCAATTTCCATTTCCCTCAACAATAAAAAATAATTCGTGTTGTCTAGCATATGTACTAAATTTCAGTACATTTTCCCTGTTTGAATGGGATTGTACTCAGTTAGTTATGCAACCATCTAAATATTATCTTCACAACACATGACATGAATATAGGATTAGTAAATTCCTATATAAATATGAACTACATGAACATACGATCTCAAATTCAAATATATGTATCCATTTTAGGTTGAATTCAAATCATAGTGCATGTATGCTCTAGCTAGCTGTTGGAATCTAAACCATGTATGATACTACATACAATGTGTTTAACACGCACAACACACACACACAAACACCATTTAGACTAGTAAGGTACACGTGCATTCCACGCATGATATTTGGCAACCAAATTATGAATGAATACCACATTATAGCATGTAAGATTTGAGTCATATATGCATGATGTAGATGTTCGTTTAATTCTTATAGTTCATCTCATTCAAAATCAGTTAGTTTTTATAAAAAAGCTAATCTATTTTAAGATTCATGGAATTGTGCGTTGTAAAGCATAAAGTAAAAAACAAATAATGGCAATTCATGTGGAAAAAAATTGGGCAATTATGATATGGAAGATTCTAGAACAAAGGAGAAGTGCTTGTGTTTTGAGGTTTGTGCATTATTCTTAAGTTCAACCATGGAGTCTTCTAGATTGTACATGTGGAAAAATGTGGTGGAATGTAGATAATATCCAATGGCCAGTAGTGCTCAGATTTTCCATCTCTGCACCGTCAGATTGGCTTCATCCAACGACCATCTTTCAAAGTTATTCGCACACTATATAGGGGTATAGGTATAGATATGTGATGCGAAAGCCATCCATCATCTCCAATTTGAATAGTGTGTCCATGCACGGATGCAATGTGGCAAAACGATGCCTGCCATCGGTATCTCAAATTCAAATCAGTCTGACCTTGTTCAATGTGTATATGATATAGCATGCTCATTCCCAAACCAACCGCGCATATCTCAGTTATATTGATGCATGCATGGGTTTCAAACATCACGATCTCTTATTCAAATATTTGAATTCAACTTTACATTGATTATGACCTCACCTAGTCTTTTACACCCACACAGTCATCTTCTCTTTATAATTGTACCACTAACTATCTCTCATGCATGCATGCACAGTTGCACACACACTACCACTCGGCATTATCCATCACACACATGCAATCTTTTCTTCAGGTCGGTCTCCCATGCATGCACACACACACACCTCCCCCTCTTCATCACTTTGGGCATTCTTTATCTCTCACATGCATGCGCAATGATTGATGTTCCTTTTTGTGTGTGTATATATAGCTAGGTCTTTCCCAATTTTCCACACAAACCGATCAATCTATATATCTAGTCATGCCTCACCCTCTTTCCCACGTACACATCGATCAATCTATACCTCTCTATATAGGATTACATAGCTAATACACCCACATTATATATCCATCATCCCCCTCTCATCATCCACGCCTTCCGCTTCATCTCTCAGATACGCGCACAGTGGCGAAGACAGGGGCGGCAAGGGCCCTGGCCCCCACCCCTAACATCACTATATATTGAGGCTAATATGAATGTGATCAGTAGATCAATTGCTGGTCAAATGGTTTAAGTTGATGAATTGGCCCTCCCCGTAAAGGATTAGCAATGCTTGGCCCCCTAGCTCATTAATTTTTCATAGCTCCGCCATTGCATGCAACCGCGCACTCGCCCCCTCTCTTTAAATAACAATCTCGCACTTGTGCACTCCTTCATAGTCTCCCTCCACTTAGCCCCTCGCACCATCTTCCAGCCCCCACCCCCCATATACCAGTGCTTGTATGCTCACAGAGCTCTTCCCTCTATCTATCTCTCTCGATATCTCGCACGGTCGACCCTCCCCTCCCTTCTCATATATCACCCCGGCCCCATGCACATACATGTATGTATATAGGCCTCTCCTTGACACAAATTGCATTGAAACACATTCCCTCATCATATCTTAGTATCTCTCACACACACAGACTACGTGTGCGAAAGATAAGAGGTGCACACATGCACTCGTTCCCACATGTAAATGTGTGGGTGCACGGTGGAGCACATTTGCACAAAAAATGAGCATGTAGAAAGCCTTTAGATGATGTTCCAAACTAGTCAATATCTATACCTCTATATCTATATCTATACCCCTATATTGAGTGTGAATAAATTTGAAAGGTGGTCGTTGGATGAAGCCAATCAGACGGTGCAGACATGGCAAATCCGAGCAATATTGGCCATTGGATAGCATCTACATTCCACCAGATTCTACCACATGTACAATCTAGAAGACTCCATGGTGAACTTAAGCATATTGCACAAACCTTAAAACACAAGTACTTCTCCTTTGTTCTAGAATCTTCTGTATCAAAACTGCCCAAACTTTTATTCTAGTTGAATTGCCATTATTTGTTTTACTTTATGCTTTACAACGCACAATTCCATTAATCATAAAATAGATTAACTTTTTTAGAAAAACTAATTGAATTTGAATGAGATGAACTATAAGAATTAAACGAACTTCTACATCATGCATATATGACTCAAAGCTTACATGCTATAGTGTTGTATTTATTCATAATTTGGTTGCCAAATCTCATGCGTGCAATGCACGTGTACCTTACTAGTACTTCCAGTATGTGCAAAACACGTAATTAGAATTACAATGGCACGCTACACGGTGTCTCTCCCTTTTCAGTTAATATATTATGATTAAAATGATGTGGGGGCATCCATGAAGCCACGTGGCACATGTGGAGGCGTTGTCGCGACCTCCTTGTGTGGATTGATCACAGTGACGTGCTGCTGGTTCCAGAAGAATGTACTCATCCTCTCTCACACACACTAGAAGTACATGCATGAAGCGAAGATGTGCACGCACACACTCATTCCCTCGCATGCACACGCGGGTACACGGTGGTTCGCATTTTTGTACGAAGATCCACCCCATGTGATAATTTGACGCGTGTAAAGTCGTTCACTTCATTGATGGCCAATTAATATGGTGCATGCAAATTGGGGTGGACATGAGGGAGGAAGTAGTTGAGAAAGACATTACTACTCCACTGCGTGCATGCGAGTAGTTAAATCGTGGGTTGCCACTTCCATTGGTCTCCTGCGTATGTTGTGCCAATTTTTAACCATAATTTTAAGTAACACAATATTTATGCATGTCATAAAAATTAATGTCATCGAAAACTACTTTCAAATGTGATTCCAATGACATAATTTTCAGTGACATGCATTAACATTTTGTAAGTTCAAATTTTGGTCAAAAATTGGCACAAAATAAAAAGGGGGCCAATAAACCAGGACGCGGGCAGGATGATGAAATTTTGCCTGGGTTACTGATACATCTCCAATGTATCTATAACGTTTAATTGTTCCATGCTATTATATTATCTGTTTTGGATGTTTTATATGCATTAATATGCTATTTTATATGATTTTTGGGACTAACCTATTAACCTAGAGCCGAGTGCCAATTTCTATTTTTTCCTTGTTTTAGAGTTTCACAGAACAGGAATA
Organism: Triticum aestivum; assembly: GCF_018294505.1. Taxonomy (NCBI): domain Eukaryota; kingdom Viridiplantae; phylum Streptophyta; class Magnoliopsida; order Poales; family Poaceae; genus Triticum; species Triticum aestivum. Next base: position 224,843,193 of record NC_057806.1, read on the forward strand.
CCAAAATGAGTCCAAATGGAATAAAACTTTCGTGATGCTTTTTCTTGGACCAGAAGACACCCAAGAGACTTGGAGTGCAAGTCAGAAGAGCCACGAGGCGGCCACAAGGGTGGAGGGCACGCACCCCAACCTTGTGGTCCCCTCAGTGACCCCCTAGCCTAGATATTCCTCCTATATATACTCTTATACCCCAAAAACTTCCAAGGGAGCCACAAAACCACTTTTCCACTGCCACAACCTTCTGTACCCCTGAGATCCCATCTTGGGGCCTTTTTTGGCATCCTGGCGGAGGGGGATTCGATCACGAAGGGCTTCTACATCAACACCATTGCCTCTCCGATAAAGCATCAGTAGTTTACCTCAGACCTGCGGGTCCATAGCTAGTAGCTACATGGCTTCTTATCTCTATTTGATTCTCAATACAAAGTTCTCCTCGATGTTCTTGGAGATCTATTCTAAGTAATACTGTTTTGCGGTGTGTTTGCCGAGATCCAATGAATTGTGGATTTATGATCAACTTATCTATGAATATTTTTTGAATCTCCTCTGAATTCTTTTATGCATGATTTGATATCTTTACAAGTCTCTTCGAACTATCGGTTTGGTTTGGCCAACTAGATTGGTTTTTCTTGCAATGGGAGAAGTGCTTAGCTTTGGGTTCAATCTTGCGGTGCTCGATCCTAGTGACAGAAGGGGAACCGACACGTATTGTATTCTTGCCATCTAGTATAAAAAGATGGGGTTTTCATCATTTTGCTTGAGTTAATTCCACTACATCATGTCATCCTTCTTAAGGCGCTACTCCATTCTTTATGAACTTAATACTCTAGATGCATGCTGGATAGCGGTCGTCAATGTGTGGAGTAATAGTAGTAGATGCAGAATCGTTTTGGTCTACTTGACACGGACGTGATGCCTATATTCATGATGATTGCCTTAGATATCGTCATAACTTTGCGCTTTTCTAGCAATAGCTCAGCAGTAATTCGTTCACCCAATGTAATATTTTCTATCTTGAGAGAAGCCTCTAGAGAAACCTATGGCCCCCGGGTCTATTTTCCATCATATAAGTTTTCGATCTACAATTCTAGTTTCCTATTTACTTTCTTTTGCAATCTTTTACTTTCCATTCCATAAACCAAAAATACCAAAAATATTACTTTACCGTTTATCCATCTCTATCCGATCTCGCGTTGCAAATAACCGTGAAGGGATTGACAACCCCTTTATCGCGTTGGGTGCAAGGTTGGTGTTTATTTGTGCAGGTATTCGGTGGCTTGCACGTTGTCTCCTACTAGTTTGATACCTTGGTTCTCAAAACTGAGGGAAATACATACGCTATTTTGCTGCATCACCCTTTCCTCTTCAAGGGCAAACCCGACGCTAGCTCAAGAGGTAGCAAGAAGATTTTTTGGCACCGTTGCGGGGGAGATTTATGCCAAGTCAAGTCAAGATTTGTCTCCCATCAACTTGCCAATTTCTGGCGCCGTTGCCGGGGAGATCGACGCCGAGCCAAGACGTACCAAGTACCCATCATAAACTCTCATCCCTTGCATTACATTATTTGCCATTCGCCTCTTGTTTTCCTCTCCCCCACTTCTAAAACGATTTTCTAAAAGATTTGCCTTTTTCTTCGCCCTTCTTCCATTCGTCCTTCTGTTTTCTCGGGTTACCATGTGCCTTCTATTTGCTTGCATCTTTGCTTGCTAAAAATCTATTGATATGGATCCTCATCCACTTTCTAATATTCTTAAAATATCCAATTATGATGAACCTATTGCTAGTGAGTTGATTGCACTAGATTATCTTTATGAGGTTTTGCTTGAAATTCGTGAATCTGAAAATTGTGATGAAGTGTTGAAAGAAGAAAATTATGAAGTGATTCACGATAGGTCCTTGAATGAAAAGCATGATTGCAATGCTATTATTATAAATTCTATTAATGTCAATTGTGTTAATCATATGCAAAACCCTAAGCCCGGGGATGCTAGTTTTGTTATGTCCACTACTTGTTGCAATGATCATGATTGGGGTGATTCTTCTTACAATCTTTAATATTTATTTAAGCCCCATGATGAATATGATATTGACAGTAATGTTTGCAATAATACTGAAAGTGGGTTTGGAAGAGTGTCAACTTTAGATCCCATATATTTGGATAATGTTCAATCTTATGGAGTTTTTGATAAAAGTGGGTTCAGAGAAGTCATGACTTTATTTTATGATAATCCCACTATTTCGGAAGAGTGTCATCTTTGCATGCATGTGGATCATGAAGAGAAAATTTTATGTGATATCTATATTGTTGAATTTTATTATGATCCTACATGTAATTATTATGATAGAGGAAAATATGGTTGTAGAATTTTTCATATTACAAAATTACCTCTCGTTATGTTGAGATTGCTATTGTTTCTTTCTTCTTCCTTGCATATGGTAGTTTTTTCTTGTCTTGATAATTTATTTGCTTATAAAATCCCTATGCATAGGAAGCATGTTATACTTAAACTTGTTTGTCACATGTTTTATGATGCTCTCTTTGCGTTTTAATTGCTATCTTTCATGTGGACCATCATTAAAATTATCAATGCCTAGCTAAAAGGCTTTAAAAGAAAAGCGCTTGTTGGGAGACAACCCAATATATTTATTTTCTATTTTTGGATAAATAATTCATCTAGTCTCTGGTTAGATGTGGTTTTATGTTTTAATTAGTGTTTGTTCCAAGTAAGACCTTGGCATAGCTTACGGTGATAGTTGATTTGATCCTACTGAAAAACAGAAACTTTTGCACCCAAGAGATTAGTTTTGATTTTCAACAGAAGGGCGATAAAATACTTATTATTTTTAAAGAGGATAAATAAATAAATTGTCTAGAAGTTCCTAATTTCTCAGGAATTTTGGAGTTACATAAGTATTCAAAATATCCAGATTGCTACAGACTGTTCTGTTTTTTGACAGATTCTGTTTTTCGCGTGTTGTTTGCTTATTTTGATGCATCTATGGCTAGTATCGGGGGGTATGAACCATGGAATAGTTGGAATACAATAGATATTACACCAATATAAATAAAGAATGAGTTCACAACAGTAGCAAAAGTGTTGATTTATTTTCTTATACTAACAGAGCTTATGAGATTTTCTGTTGGAGTTTTGTGTTGTGAAGTTTTCAAGTTTTGGGGTAAGGATTTGATGGACTATGGAATAAGGAGTGGCAAGAGCCTAAGCTTGGGGATTCCCAAGGCACCCCAAGGTAATATTCAATGATGTCAAAAATCCTAAGCTTGGGGATGCCCCGGGAAGGCATCCCCTCTTTCGTCTTCGTCTATCGGTAACTTTACTTGAGGCTATATTTTTATTCACCACATGATATGTGTTTTTCTTGGAGCGTCTTGTATGATTTGAGTCTTTGCTTTTTAGTTTGCCACAATCATCCTTTCTATACACACCTTTTGGGAGAGACATGCACGAATCGTGATCTATTAGAATATTCTATGTGCTTCACTTATATCTTTTGAGCTAGGCAATTTTGCTCTAGTGCTTCACTTATATCATTTTAGAGCACAACGGTGGTTTTATTTTATAGAAATTTATGAACTCTCGTACTTCACTTATATTATTTTGAAGTCTTTAGAACAGCATGGTAATTTGCTTTGGTTATAAAATTAGTCCTAATATGATTGGCATCCAAGAGGAATATAATAAAAACTTTCATATAAAGTGCATTGCATACTATGAGAAGTTTGATTCCTAATGATTGTTTTGAGATATGAAGATGGTGATATTAGATTCATGCTAGTAAGTAGTTGTGAATTTGAGAAATACTTGTGTTGAGGTTTGTGAGTCCCGTAGCATGCACGTATGGTGAACCGTTATGTAACAAAGTTGGAGCATGAGATGTTTTTTGATTGTCTTCCTTATGAGTGGTGGTTGGGGACGAGCGATTGTCTTTTCCTACCAATCTATCCCCCTAGGAGCATGTGCATAGTACTTTGTTTCGATGACTAATACATTTTTGCAATAAGTACGTGAGTTCTTTATGACTAACGTTGAGTCCATGGATTATACGCACTCTCACCTTTCTGCCATTGCTAGCCTCTCTAGTACCGCGCAACTTTCGTCGGTACCATAAACCCACCACATATCCTTCCTCAAAACATCCACCATACCTACCTATCATGGCATTTCCATAGCCATTCCGAGATATATCGCCATACAACTTTCCACTGTTCCATTTATTATGACATACATCATCATTGTCATATTGCTTTGCATGATCATGTAGTTAAAATCGTATTTGTGGGAAAGCCACCATTCATCATTTTTATACATGTTGCTCTTGATTCATTGCACCGCCGGAGCCATTCACATAGAGTCATATTTTTGTTCTAAGTACCGAGTTATAATTCTTGAGTTGTAACTTGTAAGTAAATAGAAGTGTGATGATTTTCATTATTAGAGCATTGTCCCATGTGAGGAAATAAAAAAAAGAGGAGGGGGAATGTTACTATCCTTTTTTGCCACACTTTCGCTTCAAACTAGCACCATGATCTTCATGATAAAGAGTCTCTTATGTTATCACTTTCATATACTAGTGGGAATTTTTCATTAGAACTTGGCTTGTATATTCCAACAATGGGCTTCCTCAAACGGCCTAGGTCTTCATGAGCAAGCAAGTTGGATGCACAGCCACTTAGTTTTCTTTTTTGAGCTTTCATAAACTTATAGCTCTAGTGCATCCGTTGCATGGCAATCCCTACTCACTCACATTGATATGTATTAATGGGCATCTCCATTGCCCGTTGATATTCCTAGTTGACGTGAGACTATCTCCTGCTTTTTTGTCTTCTCCACAACCACCGTCTATTCCACCTATAGTGCTATGTCCATGGCTCACGCTCATGTATTGCGTGAAAGTTGAAAAGGTTTGAGAATGTCAAAAGTATGAAAAAATTGCTTGGCTTGTCAGCGGGGTTGTGCATGATTTGAACGTTTTGTGTGATGAAGATGGAGCATAGCCAGACTATATGATTTTGTAGGAATAAGCTTTCTTTGGCCATGTTATATTGAGAAGACATAATTATTTTGTTAGTATGCTTGAAGTATTATTGTTTTTATGTCAATATTAAACTTTTGTTTTGAATCTTATGGATCTGAACATTCATGCCACAATAAAGAGAATTACATGGATAAATATTTTAGGTAGCATTCCACATCAAAAATTCTGTTTTTATCATTTACCTACTCAAGGACGAGCAGGAATTAAGCTTGGGATGCTTGAAACGTCTCCAACGTATCTATAATTTTTGATTGTTCCACGTTTTTATATTATCTGTTTTGGATGTTTTATATGCATTATTAATATGCTATTTCATATGATTTTTGGGACTAACCTATTAACCTAGAGCCCAGTGCCAGTTTCTGTTTTTTTCCTTATTTTAGAGTTCCGCAGAAAAGGAATACGAAACGGAGTCCGAACGGAATAAAACTTTTGCGATGCTTTTTCTTGGACTAGAAGACACCCAAGAAACTTGGAGTCCAAGTAAGAAGATCCACGAGGCGGCCACAAGGGTGGAGGGCGCGCCCCCAACCTTGTGGGCCCCTTGGTGACCCCCTAACCTAGATCTTCCTCCTATATATACTCTTATATCCCAAAAACTTCTAGGGGAGCCACGTAACCACTTTTCCACCGCCGCAACCTTCTGTACCCGTGAGATCCCATCTTGGGGCCTTTTCCGGCATCCTGCTAGAGGGGGATTCGATCACGGAGGGCTTCTACATCAACACCATTGCCTCTCCTATGAAGCATGAGTAGTTTACCTAAGACCTACGGGTCCATAGATAGTAGCTAGATGGCTTCTTCTCTCTCTTTGATTCTCAATACAAAGTTCTCCTCGATGTTCTTGGAGATCTATTCGGTGTAATACTCTTTTGCGGTGTGTTTGCTGAGATCCGATGAATTATGGATTTATGATCAGCTTATCTATGAATATTATTTGAATCTCCTCTGAATTCTTTTATGCATGATTTGATATCTTTGCAAGTCTCTTCGAACTATCAATTTGGTTTGGCCAACTAGATTGGTTTTACTTGCAATGGGAGAAGTGCTTAGCTTTGGGTTCAATCTTGCGGCGCTCGATCCTAGTGACAGAAGGGGAACCGACACGTATTGTATTGTTTCCATAGAGGATAAAAAAGATGGGGTTTTCATCATATTGCTTGAGTTAATTCCTCTACATCATGTCATCTTGCTTAAGGCGTTACTCCGTTCTTTATGAACTTAATACTCTAGATGCATGCTGGATAGCGGTCGATGTGTGGAGTAATAGTAGTAGATGCAGAATCGTTTCGGTCTACTTGACATAGACGTGATGCCTATATTCATGATGATTGCCTTAGATATTGTCATAACCTTGCGCTTTTCTATCAATTGCTCGGTAGTAATTCGTTCACCCATCGTAATATTTTCTATCTTGAGAGAAGCCTGTGGCCCTCGGGTCTATTTTCCATCATATAAGTTTCCGATCTACTATTCTAGTTTCCTATTTACTTTCTTTTGAAATATTTTACTTTCCGTTCCATAAACCAAAAATACCAAAAATATTTCTTTACCGTTTATCCATCTCTATCAGATCTCACATTACAAATAACCGTGAAGGGATTTACAACCCCTTTATCGTGTTGGGTGCAAGGTTGGTGTTCGTTTGTGCAGGTATTCGGTGGCTTGAGCATTGTCTCCTACTGGATTGATACCTTGGTTCTCAAAACTGAGGGAAATACTTACGCTACTTTGCTGCATCACCCTTTCCACTTCAAGGGAAAAACCAATGCAAGCTCAAGAGGTAGCAGTTACTGTTGGTGGCCTTTGTATTCAAATATGGACGGAGTGGAGTAGTACTATCTTTATCTTAGCCTCGTAGGGCTCTCTAGCGCCTATGCTCGCCTCCCCGCCTCACCCACCGGGTCACGCCATTGATAATCCCTTAGATCCCAGGACCTGTGGGCTGCCTTCTCGCTGCGGCCCGCAGCACTGCCACCTTTGAGCGAAACCCACATGTCTTTCAAAGGGGATCCATTGCTCTGGAATCATAGATCGGTGGCGCCGGAGCACATGCTAGGGCTGCATTTCAGGTGGTGGGCAGCAATGGCAAATTGGATCGAGGAACTATCGCATTGATTGGAGACAAGTTCGAAGGAGCTACGCCTGGCGAAGCACAAGGCGGAGGCGCAAGTCGATCTCAGGGGAGAGATGCTGAGGGATGTCAACATATGGCAGCGTCGCATTGATTTCAAGCTGGGGCTAATGGCAGAGATCATATTCATGGAGTCGACTGTAGAGGGAAGAACGCGCATGCCTGCGGAATGGCATGAGCAGCTGGTGCAACTATTCAAATGGGTGGTAGGACAAGCCAAATCCTGGGACCAGCTGCGGCGGCGCCACTAGGCATGCAGCATAGGCGATGCAGTGACCTACTCGGTTGCTGCTGCAGTGAACTTGCGACGCCATGTCGGTTTGCAATCGTGACAATCACTCCATCTATATGTATTGTATTCCTGTGAAAATACTTGGTCGTTTGAAAAAATATGGTAATTGATTTATCACTAGTTTTTGAATGCTTGGTCGTGACAATCACCCGAAGCCACAACCAGGAAATCTCCATTGTGTAATACTTATGGTCGGTCGCACCAACAGATGGTCTGTCGGACCCTCGTCTCACCGAAGGGACACGCATCGGCTTGGTCTGACATGTACGACCTGTTACAACACTGACTTGTGCGACCGCATTTGAGCAGTAGTACTTGAAATTTATGTTCCACTAAACTCATCGGGAGCCGTTTCGGGCCTCGAAACCAAAACCATCAAATATTTTTTAGCGTGTTCCCATCACATTCCAAAGTAGTACTACCATGTTATAATTAAGTGCAATCCTGCTCACACCTAGTATGTATCAAACCTGAACGAGTTCCCACTATGCAGGTTTTAGTACTTGTGCTAGTACTAGGTTATAAAAAGGGGAACTACCTAGTCGAAAATCACTCTACCTTCCTCCTCATAAGTCTTTCTTGTTCGCTTGTCCTTGTCACGGCCGGTGTGCAGGGCTCTAGGTTGAGTACTACTCGTAACAAGGCAGCGGTGACCAAGGCCGCGAAAAAAAGAGGGCTCGCCACCTCGCAGAGACCTCGAAAGATATCTCACGGGCAGGCGAGGGCTCCCAGGAGCGCCCTAGCCGCGGAGACGAACATGCCGAGCTGGCAGCACTGGAGTCGTTATCCCTCGACGACATGCCCGATCAGCTCAATAAGCAGAAGGAGTTCATCGACGGCTGGGTGGAGCTGCTGAAGGAGAACCTCGATGACAGGTAAACTGAGCTCAATGAGGAGGGGGAGTTGACAGCTGATACATATCCAACGTATCTATAATTTTTGATTGTTTCATGCTATTATATTATCAGTCTTGGATATTTTATAATCATTTTATAGCCATTTATATCATTTTTTGGTACTAACCTATTGACATACTGCCAAGTGCTAGTTGCCGTTTTTTGCATGTTTTTTACATCGTAGATAATCAATACCAAACGGAGTCCAAAGCAGCGAAACTTTTTGTGGATTTTTTATGGACTAGAAGACACCAAATGGGCCGGAGAAGCACCTGGGGTGTGCCCCGAGGGGGGCACAACCCACTAGGGCGCGCCTGGGCCTGAAAGTGCGTTATATCGACTAGAGGGGGGGTGAATAGGCGATTTTTATGAAAGTCTTCAAAACGTGAGAGTTATGAAGACAAACAGCGAAGATTATGCCATTACTATGCAGCGGAAGTTAGATTACACTAGGCCAGCCATGGTCATGTATTCAATAGAGTGAAAGCACAATGACAAACAACTGCAGTGTAATAAGGATCAGGTAGGAAGAAGTTATGAAGCCAAACAGTTCATACATTCACGTTGTGAAGACAAAAGATAAAGCAAGCATGCAATGGCTTCACAATGTGTAACAGTAAGAAAAGGAAGTGAAGATGAAACCAGTGACTCGTTGAAGACAATGATATGTTGGACCAGTTCCAGTTGCTGTGACAACTGTACGTCTGGTTGGAGCGGCTAGGTATTTAAACCTTAGGACACATAGTCCCGGACACCCAGTCCTGAACACACAGTCCAGGACACCAAGTCCTCACCGTATTCTCCTTGAGCTAAGGTCACTTAGTCCTCGCCCAATCACTCTGGTAAGTCTTCAAGGTAGACTCCCAAACCTTCACAGACTTCGTTCACTGGCAATCCACAATGTCTCTTGGATGCTCTGAACACGACGCCTAACCGTCTGGAGGATTCACAGTCCTCAAGTGTAATAAGTCTTCAGATCACACAGACAAGAAGACCTAAGTGATGCCCAATTTGCTCTGGCTCTGGGTGGTTAGGGCTTTTCTCCTCACTAGGAATTTTCTCTCAAAGGCTTCGAGGTGGGTTGCTCTCAAACGACAAAAGTCGTGCACTGAAATCTGAGCAGCCAACCGTTTATGGTTGTGGGGGTGGGCTATTTATAGCCACTTGGAAACCCGACCTGATTTGTCCGAAATGACCCTGGGTCACTAAGGAACTGACACGTGTCACAACGGTCAGATTTCAAACTCTCATGGCAACTTTACTTGGGCTACAAGCAAAGCTGACTTGTCCGGCTCTGGACAAGATTCGCTCTCATTGTCTTCGCTCGAAGACATAGGTTTTTGATTTAGGCATCACTTCAGTCATTCTGACTGGTTCTCCTGGACCCCACTTAATAGTATGGTGGTTCCTATGACTCAACACAAAAGAAAAGAAACTACGAAAGATCTAAGTCTTCGAGCTCCATAGGCTTCATAACGTGTCTTCCTTTGTCATAGTCTTCAATGTGAATATCTTCATATACCACCTTTGTCTTCAATGTCTTCGTACATTTTTAGGGGTCATCTCTGGTAGTAAAACCGAATCAATGAGGGACTTCTACCTGTGTTTTCCTGCAATTCTCACAAACACATTAGTCCCTCAACTAGGTTTGTCATCAATACTCCAAAACCAACTAGGGGTGGCACTAGATGCACTTACAATCTCCCCCTTTTTGGTGATTGATGACAAACTAGTTGAAGTTTTCAACGGGGAATATAAAATGTGAAGTTTGTAAAGGATAGGGAATTGTCTTCATAAGTTGCAAAGGCTCCCCCTGAAGATGTGCATATAAGTTAACTTGCTTTTGGAATGCAAATGCACATGGCAGGTTGTACTTGAGGAGATCCTCTTCAGCTTATGATGACAATCCACTATGCATGTGAAAGTATATGAAGATAATGACATGCATAATGGAAAATGGACGTCTGCAGAATGAGATAAGTGCGGAATTTATCGTCGCACATGCGGAATTTATCTTCGCAAACAGAGTGGCAAACAAGTAGCAGACGACCATTGAGTTTTAGTGTTTACAACTCAAAGAACCAAATGAAGCAAAAAAACAAGAGTTGTAAACACGAAGCAAAATATAACAAAACATAAGGCACCCGCCCATATTGACCCGCTTGAAGACTATAAACATCATATGCTTCTCCCCCTTTTGTCAGTAATGACCAAAAAGGTTTGAAGACATAGAGTTTTCTACGCGTTCCCAGGCGCAGCAGGGTCGGTGGAGTTGTTTGGTGGTGCAGAACTTGGATGTGCTGAAGCAGATGGTGGTGATGTAGCATCGTCGTCTTCATCAATGATCCTTGCAGTAACTGTGGCAGCAGATGAAGAAAACTCAGAGTCTTCAAGTGACGATGTGTTGCGCATCACAGCCCTTCTCGGAGGTGTGGTGTCAAATTTGAAGCGCTCTCTGAAGCCATCCTCTTCAAGTTCAGCTTCAGTGCATATCATTGAGAGCCCTTTCCATGTACGACGGCACGTCTCATGAGTGACAAACACATTCTTGGTGGCTAGGTTTCGAAGACGATTGACATCCACCAAGAGGCTCTTCATCTGACGCTTTAGCCAGTCGTGATGCCTATCTTGCTTTTGGTGAAGGGCCACAAGAAGCTCTCGGTTAGTGAGGACACGAGCATGCTTCTTGGGTCTTGGAGCATTTGTGCTGTCTGTGGCTTCAGTAGATGCTGGTGCACGTGTAGTGCCAGCCAACGGATATACCCTGGATATGGCTTCAACACCTTCAACATTCTGCGTGAAGCTCTGGTGTTCTGCATTCTGAAGACTTATTGGTTGCTTGGCAGGCTCAGGGTATATTGCTTCAGTAGAGGTGTCCACATCTGGCAAGAAGATCCAATGGTTTCGGGCAGAGGGCTGATACGAGATCGCAGAGTGCAGTTTGATCAGCCTCATCACCCAAGGAGCATAGAACTTCAAACCAAATAATTCTGAGCCTGACGCTGCAAGTTGGCGTATGAAGAAATCCTGTGCGTTGAACCATTTGCCATGAAGGATACAGAATATCATAGTCTTCATTGCACCCTCGATCTTGGCATGTGGTGAGTGTCCCTTAATGGGCCAGAGAGTCCGCCGGATGATGTGATATATGGTCCTGGGCAGGTACTCTAGGTCTTCAACGAAGAACTTAGTTGGATAGGGTGCATCCTGAGGCAATGACTTCATCATTGAGAGCATCTGACTCATATTGGGTTCAGGCCTCTGGAATAAGCTTTCAATGGCTTCAGAATGTAGTTGACAACCTTCCTCGTAGTATTCGGCAGGAGTGGGCAGGCCGGTGAGCTCAATGATATCAAATGCATTGGCTTCATGATGGACATTTCCGGTCATCCACTCCAGTACCCAAGTCTTCGGATCTCTGTTGTATCCTTTGATATGCAGAGTGGCATAGAACTGAAGCAGAAGCTCTTCATTCCAGTGCTCTTCATCAGTCACAAACGGCAGTAGACCCACTTGCCTGAAGCAATCCAAGGCTTCCTCAAGACATGGTAGACCAGCAATGGCTTCAACCTCAAGGCGCTTGTGCGGAAAGATACGGCCTTGGTTGTATAAGAAGCATGAATAATAGCTGCGCTGAGAATAGCTCCAGAACCCGTCTGATACAATCCTTTCCTTTGAATAGGGGTTCTTGGAGCTATTGAAAAATGTATTGTCTGCCTTGAAGCTGTTGATGTTAAAGGAACCAGGTGCTGATGCAGGACCTGGGAACCTTGGCAGCCTTGGGGCTGGCTTCTGAACATGAGGCCTGTGCTCAATATGATAATCGAATTGAGGACCTGCAGCAGACTCAGGAACAGAAGTGTCTGGCTCGGTAGCTTCGCTGTCCGCTAAAGCATTTGGTGGGGCGGGCTCCACATTGCCTTTAGTGTTTGTGGTGGGAGCCGCAGCATTTTCTTCCTCCGCTTGGGTAGTTGGAGGGACAACCTCAGGCACGTTCTCATGGAGAACTGCATCTTGATGGAGCGGGGAAGTGGGTTCTGGTGGTGCTTCTTCATTGTCTTCGACTGATGTAGCCGGAATTTCTGCAGTATGGACTTGAGGCCGTGGACCTTTGCGAAGCCTACGGAACACAGACGACGCTTGTGGGGTCGGAGTGGGCTGAACCTCAAAGTCTTCTTCCTCCTGAGGGCAATCAGCCCATGACTCATCTTCAGCAGCTATTGGGTCGGCTGCTGGTATGTCTTCAGCTTCAGGAGCCTCCATGGGAGCAGGCTCATGAACTGTCAGTCTTCTTTCTGCATTGGGGTGAAGGACAGAGAGAGGTTCAACCATCAAGGGCTCTGTGGGAGCAGCCCGAGATTTCTTGATCTTGCGCTTCTTTTTGCTGGGGGCAATAGGAGAGGCTTCAGTGCTCTTCCTTTTTCTGGCTTCAGCCTCTGCAGTTCTTGCCTTCTTTAGCTCTGAAGCTGTTGACCGGCTCTTTGGCTTCGAGCCAGTCGTTGCAGTGGGGAAGACAATTTGAACCGCTTCTTGCCTAGGTGCCTCTGGTTCATTCACAGCTAGCTTCTTCTTCTTCTTCGCGGCCATCTTGGGGTCGATGCCAGGACGCCCAAGTGCCTTGCGCTTTTCAGCCTCGCTGTAGGCTTGAACACATTTGTCTGCCAAAGACTTCATCCTTTCACGCGAGCCCTAAGCTTCAGCATGCTTCTTCAGAAAGTTTTCTTTGAGCTCATGCAGCATGATTTTGAAGCTCCTCACTTCCTGCACGCTGAGGCTGGCCATGTGCTTCTTGAACTGAGCCTTTTCGTGATCAATTTTCTGCTTCAGCTCAACAATGCGCTGAGCAACGGCCAGTTCTGAAGCAATTGCGCCTTGGAAGGCGACACTGAGGCCAACTAGCAGCTGCAGATCATTGAAGCTTATGTCTGGTGAGTCAAACCATTCATCGATGAAGCTGTGGATGATGGCGACATCAAAGAGAGGCAGATTGTTGAAGATTTCAGCTTCTTCTTTGCTTTTGATAAGCTGCTCTAGAGCGTCATCTCCCAGATCTTCATCGCTTGATAGATCAATGGCTTCGCTACGCAGAATGGCAGCAGCAGTGAGCTCTTTGCCTGTTTGTTGCTGGGGCTCCTTTTCCTTCTGGGGCTTGGGGACGCGGGATACGTCTTCGGACTGCACACTGACTTCAGGAGGTGCAGTTTTCAATGGCTTCGCTCTTGAGATTTTTGAGGCAGGGGCCGGCTTTTAAGCTTTTGGTTTCTTCGTCTGCTTTGGCTTCAGCACAACAGGAGCTTCATCAGACTCAGAGTCAACTGGAGGGTCATTTACGGCAGTCCCTTGGACTAAGATGTGAGTGATCAGGCCCTCAAGATTGGCAAACGGACCGATGACATTGGGTTCCGCATCGCGTGTGCCATCTGCCCTTGGTGCGGAGGGACCAGGGTTGAAGTCTGACCCAAATTTCTTCTTGTTCAGCTTCACTGATTGTTGAGCAAACTGGAAGTTGCGCTTGAAGAGATTGTCGTCACGATACCATAGGAGTGACGACGGATGCGCATCATCAGGCTGTGGTCCTCGGACCATGCATGGGTAGAAGCCTTGAGCAATGGCTTCATCTCTGATCTTGGGTACGAGATTCTTGTATAAGATGTCCCCCCATGGCTTCTTGATGGCACTTTTCTCAGCATACTCCTCAGTGACGAAGCGGTATTTGAACCACTGTTCAGCCCAATAGCGTCGAATCCATTGGATTCGGGTCTTGCGCTGCCCATAGCTCTCTTCTGGATCTGTTTTCTACATTTCTGCCAAGTCTTCAGGCAGATCTTTGGAAGTTCCCTCACGTCTCTGTCTGCCCCCCTTCCTTGATGCTGCTTCTGAAGTCATAAACTTTAACTTGAAAGGCTTCAAAGGCTTTCTTTTTCTGGACCAATAGGAACTGGCTTCAGGAGAGTTTATGTGATGCTGTAGGAATTCTGCAAATGAATGCAGACTATGAGAACCGAAGGATTCTCCCACGGACATGTACCTATGATAGCATTAAGGTGCGAGGGAAGGGGAAGAGGTCATATGCATTCTCAGAAGGTTTTTGAAGATTAATCAGTTTAGAAGACATTGACCTCATCGTGCGAAGACATTCACTCATAGATAAGAAGTTGGTTCCAGATTTGTACGAACCCACAGATCAGTACAAGTGAGGAATCTAACTACTTTATGAAGCACAAGTGAATATACTAGGCATGTTATGAGATGCAGCGTGAGATCTAACTAGTGTGAAGAGAAACTTCTTATGGTAGAAAGTGACAGAACCATGAGATCAAAGGGGCTGTAAAAAGAAGTTTTATTTACCACACTGGAACTGCTAGACGGAAGGGAGTTGATGCCGAGCAGTTCAGTCCTCTGTGCCCTAACTTGGCGACGGAAAACACCTACGGCGACGGCGGAGAGGACGATGTCCGCGGTCGGCGTGAGGACGGTGTTGGAGAGGTTGCGGCAGCGAAGCGCTTCGTCTCCGGCGTCGTCGAGTGCTAGCGGTGGCGCTAGGGTTCGTGCGAGGGTGTAAGAAGGAGACAATGACTGCGGTAAGTGTGAACTTATAGGCGTAGGGGTGGCACCGTGCTATTACACAGGTGCCCCTGGCGGTTCGCATTTGAGGAACGCATGGCCAGTTAGCGGATGTTTGGGGTTTGTTCCACGTCCTACGCACGCCTAAATTGTCGGGCGGTCATTCCTGCTTCTCCAGATTTTATGTGGAGGAATGAGCATTAAAACCGGACTTTATGGTTGTCTCTATATCTTCAGCTGACAAGGACACAGTGAAGACATTCGACAGTTTCAATAGAATGCATATGACTTAGAGAGATAGAATTTGAGATAGAAAGCATAGAGAGATTAGGGTCCGATCACATTCACTTAGTTAAAAAAATTCAACCAAGAAGACATAGCTATAAGTGAATGTTGTAGAGGACAGAACACTAGTATGTATATATCTATATAATCAACATAGTGAAGATAATCATGAAGACATGTTGAGTTCTAAGCCAAACCAAATGTGAAGATATTGCAAGGTAACACTATGAGTGAAACACTTCAAAATAGAACGTTTGGTGGTGGCGTTACCCACCGTATAGGAAGTATTAGACCCAGACACGGCGCACAATTATCGTGGCGCTCCGAAGTCAAATTCCACATTAATGTATTCACACTTAGAATGTATGTCTTCATTGAATGAAGATATACTTTACTTTGTGTGTTGCACATCTAAGTTATCAATATGCATAAGTGTTAGGATGTGTGCCTGATCACAGGACATTTGAGGATTCCAAAATATTTAGCTCACACCGTAACTTGCAAAATCTCTTCTCATCCAAGGGCTTGGTGAAGATATCCACCAATTGCTCTTCAGTGTTGACGTGTATGATATCAATATCTTCCTTCACAACATGATCTCTGAGAAAGTGATGACGAATTTCAATGTGCTTTGTCTTAGAGTGCTGAACTGGGTTGTTGGCAATCTTGATGGCGCTTTCATTGTCGCAGTAGAGTGGCACTTGCTTCAGATGAATGCCATAGTCCTTGAGTGTTTGCTTCATCCATAGAAGCTGAGCGCAGCAAGATCCAGCAGCAATGTATTCAGATTCAGCAGTGGAGAGAGATACACAGTTCTGCTTCTTTGAAGACCAACATACAAGTGATCGTCCCAGAAAGTGACATGTGCCTGATGTAGACTTGCGATCAACTTTATCACCAGCATAATCAGCATCCGAAAATCCAACCAAATCAAACTTTGAGCCCTTTGGATACCATAATCCTAGAGTTGGGGTGTGAGCCAAATATCAAAGAATTCTCTTCACAGCTAAGTGATGCGACTCCTTTGGTGCCGCTTGAAATCGAGCACACATGCAAACACTAAGCATAATATCTGGCCTAGATGCACATAAATAAAGCAAAGACCCAATCATGGAGCAATATACCTTTTGATCGAACTCTTTACCATTGTCGTCAGGACCTAGATGATGTTTGGCTGGCATTGGTGTTGTGAATCCTTTGCAGTCTTGCATACCGAACTTCTTCAGGCAATCTTTGAGATACTTCTCTTGAGATATGAAGATGCCATTGCGTTGTTGTCGTATTTGAAGACCAAGGAAGAACTTCAGCTCCCCCATCATGGACATCTGATATTGCTCTTGCATCATATACCCAAACTCTTCACTGTACTTCTGATTGGTGCAGCCGAAGATAATGTCATCCACATAGATTTGGCACACAAACAGTTCACCATCATATGTCTTCGTGAAAAGAGTGGGATCCAGCGAACCAGGTATGAAGCCTTTGCTCTTCAGGAAGTATTTGAGTGTGTCATACCAGGCCCTAGGGGCTTGTTTGAGGCCATACAGTGCCTTGTTGAGCTTGTATACCATGTCAGGATGTTTTGGATTTTCAAAGGCAGGTGGTTGTGCAACATACACTTCTTCTTCAATCTTGCCATTGAGAAAGGCGCTTTTCACATCCATTTGATATAGAAGTATGTTATGATGATTTGCATAGGCTAGCAGTATGCGTATAGCTTCAAGCCTTGCCACAGGAGCAAATGTTTCATCGAAGTCAATGCCCTCCACTTGAGTGTATCCTTGAGCAACGAGACGAGCTTTGTTTCTGACAACTTGACCATGCTCATCTTGCTTGTTGTGGTATATCCATTTGGTGCCTATTATGTTGTGCTTCCGTTGATCAGGACGCTTAACCAGTTCCCATACATTATTTAGCTCAAACTATTGAAGATCTTCTTGCATAGCTTGAATCCATTCAGGTTCCATGAAGGCTTCTTCAACTTTCTTGGGTTCTGAAATTGACACGAATGCGAAGTGCCCACAGAAATTTGCTAGCTGAGTTGCCCTTGAACGAGTGAGTGGACCAGGTGCATTGATGCTGTCAATTATTCTGTCAATCTGCACTTCATTGGCAACACGAGGATGTACAGGGCGAAGACTTTGCTCTTGCTGATCTGCGTTGTTATTGGGAGGAATGTCTTCAGGCTGAGCATTGTCTTCATGTTGATCAGGTGCTGAGATGATAAGTTCTTCTTCAGGATGAGCTTCAGAAGGTATAATCTCTCCAGTTCCCATAAGCTTGATTGATTCACTAGCTGGAACTTCATCTAGCACATTTGGCAGTTGCTCTCTTTGTGAACCATTTGTCTCATCGAACCGCACATCCAATGTTTCAACCACTTTGTAATGAAAGAGATTGAAGACTCTGTAGGAGTGCGAGTCCTTTCCATATCCAAGCATAAAGCCCTCATGTGCTTTAGGTGCAAATTTTGAAGTGTGATGTGGGTCCTTGATCCAGCACCTTGAGCCAAATACTCTGAAGTAACTGACATTTGGCTTCTTGCCAGTTAGGAGTTCATAAGATGTCTTGTTCAGAAGCTTGTGAAGATAACACGATTGATTGTATGGCATGCAGTATCAATGGCTTCAGTCTAGAATTTTCTTGGAGTCTTGTATTCATCTAGCATCGTTCTGGCCATCTCAATGAGTGTTCTGTTCTTGCGTTCGACGACGCCATTCTGCTGTGGCGTGTACGGAGCTGAGAATTCATGTGTGATGCCCAAGGTATCAAGATATGTATCAAGGCCAGTGTTCTTGAATTCAGTGCCATTGTCACTTCTGATGTGCTTTATCTTAGCGCCAAAATTGTTCATGGCTCGATTGGCGAAGCGTCTGAAGACATCCTGCACTTCAATCTTGTAAAGGATTATGTGCACCCAAGTATATCTAGAGTAATCATCAACAATCATGAAGCCATAGAGGCAAGCAGTAGTAGTAAAAGTTGAGTAGTGAGTGGGACCGAAAAGATCCATGTGGAGCAGTTCGAAGGGTTGTGTTGTAGTCATGATTGTCTTCGAAGGATGTTTTGCCCTTGTCATCTTCCCTGCTTCACAGGCACCGCATAAGTGATCTTTCTTGAACTTGACGCCCTCGATGCCTATGACATGCTTCTTCTTCGCAAGAGTGTGGAGGTTCCTCATGCCAGCATGCCCTAGCCTTCGATGCCAAAGCCAGCATTCTGAAGCTTTTGCAACAAGACATACTGCAAGTTGTGGTCCTGCTGAGAAATCTACCACGTACAAATCACCTTTCTGATACCCTTCAAACAGTAGAGACTTGTTAGATTCCATTAGTACTAGGCAATGATATTTTCCAAACATTACGATCATGTTCAAATCGCAAAGCATTGAGACAGACATTAAGTTGAAGCCAAGGGATTCAACAAGCATGACTTTATCCATGTGTTGATCCTTTGAGATTGCAACTCTACCTAGACCCAATACCTTACTTTTACCAGTGTCAGCAAATGTGATGTGGCTCTTGTCGGATGGACGTAAGGTTGAGTCCATAAGAAGGCTTCTTTTGCCAGTCATGTGATTTGTACACCCACTGTCAATAATCCATTCTGAAGACTTTGAAGTCGCTGGTGTCGTACCCTACAGTGCAGTTAGGGGGATAGGCTTCACGAAGAGAATTGTGAAGCAAAAACATTTGACGAACCAGTGGGTTATGAAAACTTAGATCCAGATTAGGACTAATAGGGAGAGTAGCATGCGATTCAGGAACGAAGTACATAATGATGCCATTCGGGCATTTTATCTTGCGCCCAACAAGATTTTTAAGGTCCCCAGCTATAGCATCAGAAGATTTTGTTTTTGTGCTGGAGACCTTTCCCTACAAAAGAGAGTTAAGCTTTCTTAACCACCCACATCTTCAAGGGTGGCTTAGAAGCTATAAGTCTAAGTGCAGCATCTGAGAATTTTGGCTTTGAAGCCTTAGCAAATAGTCTAGCAGGTGGACAATAATACTCATAGGAATAAGCAGAATAATTTTTGGTCATATGAACATGACAGTTCGAAGAACCGCTCTCATATTCGTATGCCTGAGTATGGTTTCCCTGCAAAACATTTGCGTTAGTGTGACTCAGGTGAGTCCTCTGATTGCATGAAGCCTTTGGACCGTATGAAGCCTTTGGTCTGATGTTTGTCTTCTTCAAGTGAGGTGTCATGAAGACATTCACAGGAAGACTTTCCAGACACTTTTTCGGAACCCAGATCTTCTTCATAGGTGGTCCATTCCTGCAGTTAGTACCAATGTACCTGGCAAACACTTCACCATTCTGATTCTCAAACAGTTTATGGTTTGCATCAAAGGATTCATCAATGATAATGGGGTTAGCACAAGTGAAGCCAGATAAATTGGATGGATCTGCTGAAAGTTCCTTTGCAGCAACCCATGTGGTTTTGGGGTACTGCTCAGGTTTCCAGTAAGAGCCATCTGCATTTATTTTCCTCACGAACCCAACACCCTCTTTCCTAGGGTTTCGGTTCAGAATCTGCTTCTTGAGGACATCACATAATGTCTGATGTCCTTTAAGACTTTTGTACATCCCTGTTTCAAGCAATGTCTTCAACCTAGCATTCTCATCAGCAATAGCAGTGGTATCCTCAGCAGAGGGGTTAGTTACCACATCAACAGTTGAAGATATTGGAACAGCAGTAGCAGTGGAACATTCAGCAACAGAAGTAGCATTATCACGCTCAATGCATTTAAGACATGGTGGTTCAAATCCTTCCTGAGCGGGACTGATCTGTTCGGCGTGAAGTGACTCGTTTTCCTTTTGAAGATCTTCATGAGCCGCTCTCAATTTCTCAAGTTCTTGCTTCCTTTGAAGATAGTCATGGGAAAGCTTTTCATGAGTTGTTGAGAGAGTATCAAGACGATCTTCAAGTTCCTGATACTTAACGTGAAGGTTTTTTATGTCTTCAATTAAGGATTCAGATCGAGTCATTTCAGCACCCAACAGATCATCGCTTCTGTCTAACAGTTTTTGAATATGTACCATAGCTTTCTGTTGTTCAGTTGCAATTTTAGCAAGTGTTTTGTTGCTGGGTTTTGAATCACAGTCAGAGTCATCTTCACTAGAAGTTTGATAGCGAGTAGTGCGTGTGTTTACCTTGGCACCGCGTGCCATGAAGCAGTAGGTAGGAGTGGAGTCGTTCTTGTCATTTGCGTCGGTGTCGGTGATGCAGTCATTGTCTTCAGTGTTGAAGATGGACTTGGCGACGTATGTTGTAGCCAGACTCGCAATGCCAGAATCAGACTCCTCCTCAGAATCCACCTCTGCCTCCTCAGATGTGGACTCCTCCTCTGAATCCATCTCCTTGCCAACAAACGCACGTGCCTTGCCAGATGAGCTCTTCTTGTGTGATGAAGACTTTGAAGAAGACTTGGAAGAAGACTTTGAGTATTTCTTCTTCTTCTTGTCGTCAGAATCATATTCCTTGCTCTTCTTCTTCCTTCTGTTCTCATTGTCCCACTGTGGACACTCAGAGATGAAGTGTCCAGTTTTCTTGCACTTGTGACATGTTTTCTTCTTGTAGTCATGAGCAGAAGCTTCATCATTCCTTGAGCTTGATCGTGAAGATTTTCTGAAGCCTTTCTTCTTGGTGAATTTTTGGAACTTCTTCACTAGCATTGCAAGTTCTCTTCCAATATCTTCAGGATCATCAGAACTGCAGTCAGATTCTTCTTCAGATGAGGAAACAGCTTTTGCCTTCAAGGCACGAGTTCGCCCATAGTTTGGACCGTAGATATCTCTTTTCTCAGAAAGCTGAAACTCATGTGTGTTGAGCCTCTCAAGTATGTCAGACAGATCGAGTGTCTTGAAATCATGACGTTCTTGAATCATCAGGGCCAGGATGTCAAACGAACTATCAAGTGATCTCAGCAGCGTCTTGACGGTTTCATGTTTGGTGATCTCAGTGGCGCCGAGGGCTTGAAGCTCATTTGTGATGTCAGTGAGCCGGTCAAATGTGTGCTGGACATTCTCATTGTCATTTCGCTTGAAGCGGTTGAAGAGGTTGCGAAGAACACTGATCCTTTGATCTCTCTGGGTTGAGACGCCTTCATTGACCTTGGAGAGCTAGTCCCAGACCAGCTTGGATGTCTTCAAAGCACTCACACGGCCATACTGTCCTTTTGTCAGATGACCACAGATGATATTTTTGGCAGTAGAGTCCAGTTGAGTGAACTTCTTGACATCAGCAGCAGTGACACCTTCTCCAGCCTTGGGAACGCCGTTCTCGACGACATACCATAGGTCGACGTCAATGGCTTCAAGATGCATGCACATCTTATTCTTCCAGTAGGGATATTCAGTTCCATCGAAGACGGGGCACGCAGCGGAGACATTGATTATCCCTGCAGTCGACATAGCTAAAACTCCAGGTGGTTAAACCGAATCATACAGAACAAGGGAGCACCTTGCTCTGATACCAATTGAAAGTGTGTTATATCGACTAGAGGGGGGGTGAATAGGCGATTTTTATGAAAGTCTTCAAAACGTGAGAGTTATGAAGACAAACAGCGAAGATTATGCCTATTACTATGCAGCGGAAGTTAGATTACACTAGGCCAACCATGGTCATGTATTCAATAGAGTGAAAGCACAATGACAAACAACTGCAGTGTAATAAGGATCAGGTAGGAAGAAGTTATGAAGCCAAACAGTTCATACATTCACGTTGTGAAGACAAAAGATAAAGCAAGCATGCAATGGCTTCACAATGTGTAACAGTAAGAAAAGGAAGTGAAGATGAAACCAGTGACTCGTTGAAGACAATGATATGTTGGACCAGTTCCAGTTGCTGTGACAACTGTACGTCTGGTTGGAGCGGCTAGGTATTTAAACCTTAGGACACACAGTCCCGGACACCCAGTCCTGAACACACAGTCTAGGACACCAAGTCCTCACCGTATTCTCCTTGAGCTAAGGTCACTTAGTCCTCGCCCAATCACTCTGGTAAGTCTTCAAGGTAGACTCCCAAACCTTCACAGACTTCGTTCACTGGCAATCCACAATGTCTCTTGGATGCTCTGAACGCGACGCCTAACCGTCTGGAGGATTCACAGTCCTCAAGTGTAATAAGTCTTCAGATCACACAGACAAGAAGACCTAAGTGATGCCCAATTTGCTCTAGCTCTGGGTGGTTAGGGCTTTTCTCCTCACTAGGAATTTTCTCTCAAAGGCTTCGAGGTGGGTTGCTCTCAAACGACAAAAGTCGTGCACTGAAATCTGAGTAGCCAACCGTTTATGGTTGTGGGGGTGGGCTATTTATAGCCACTTGGCAACCTGACCTGATTTGTCCGAAATGACCCTGGGTCACTAAGGAACTGACACGTGTCGCAACGGTCAGATTTCAAACTCTCATGGCAACTTTACTTGGGCTACAAGCAAAGCTGACTTGTCCGGCTCTGGACAAGATTCACTCTCATTGTCTTCGCTCGAAGACATAGGTTTTTGATTTAGGCATCACTTCAGTCATTCTGACTGGTTCTCCTGGACCCCACTTAACAGTACGGTGGTTCCTATGACTCAACACAAAAGAAAAGGAACTACGAAAGATCTAAGTCTTCGAGCTCCATAGGCTTCATAACGTGTCTTCCTTTGTCATAGTCTTCAATGTGAATATCTTCATATACCACCTTTGTCTTCAATGTCTTCGTACACTTTTAGGGGTCATCTCTGGTAGTAAAACCGAATCAATGAGGGACTTCTACCTGTGTTTTCCTGCAATTCTCACAAACACGTTAGTCCCTCAACTAGGTTTGTCCCCCATACTCCAAAACCAACTAGGGGTGGCACTAGATGCACTTACAGGGCCCCCAGGCGTGCCCAGGTGGGTTGTTGTAGGATCGAAAGTATGTCTAGAGGGGGGTGATTAGACTACTTGACCAAATAAAAACTTAACCTTTTCCCAATTTTAGTTCTTGGTAGATTTTAGCTATTTTAGGACAAGTCAAGCAATCATCACACAATTCAAGCAAGCATGCAAAGAGTATATTGGCAGCGGAAAGTAAAGCATGCAACTTGCAAGAATGTAAAGGGAAGGGTTTGGAGAATTCAAACGCAATTGGAGACACGGATGTTTTTCCCATGGTTTGGATAGGTGGTGCTATCCTACATCCACGTTGATGGAGACTTCAATCCACAAAGGGTAACGGTTGCGAGAGTCCACACAGGGCTCCACCCACAAAGGGTAACGGTTGCGCGAGTCCACACAGGGCTCCACCCACGAAGGGTCCACGAAGAAGCAACCACCCACAAAGGGTCCACGAAGAAGCAACCTTGTCTATCCCACCATGGCCATCGCCCACACAGGACTTGCCTCACTAGCGGTAGATCTTCACGAAGTAGGCAATCTCCTTGCCCTTACAAACTCCTTGGTTCAACTCCACAATCTTGTCGGAGGCTCCCAAGTGACACCTAGCCAATCTAGGAGACACCACTCTCCAAGAAGTAACAAATGGTGTGTAGGTAATGAACTCCTTGCTCTTGTGCTTCAAATGATAGTCTCCCCAACACTCAACTCTCTCTCATAGGATTTGGATTTTGTGGAAAGAAGATTTGAGTGGAAAGCAACTTGGAGAGGCTAGAGATCAAGATTCATATGGTAGGAATGGAATATCTTGGTCTCAACACATGAGTAGGTGGTTCTCTCTCAGAACATATGAGTTGGAATGGTGTATGTGTTCTGATGGCTCTCTCTTCGAATGAAGAGGAGGTGGAGGGGTATATATAGCCTCCACACAAAATCCAACCGTTACACACAGTTTTCCAATCTCGGTGGGACCGAATCAACAGACTCGGTCGGACCGAAAATGTAAACCTAGTGACCGTTAGAGATTTTCGGTGGGACTGACATGCAACTCGGTAGGACCGATATGGTTAGGGTTTGGGCATAACGTAATCTCGGTGAGACCGATTACACAAACTTGGTGAGACTGAATTTGGTAATTAGCTAACCAGAGAGTTGGTCAGGCAAACTCGGTGGGACCGATTTGTTCTTTCGGTGAGACCGAAAAGTTACAAAGGGGAAACACTGAATTTACATTGCAATCTCGGTGGGACCGATTCGCTCTTTCGGTGAGACCGAAAAGTTACGAAAGGGAAACGGAGAGTTTGCAATCCCATCTCGGTGAGACCGAGATCCCTATCGGTAGAACCGAATTGCTAGGGTTTGGCAGTGGCTTATGACAAGTGAAACTCGGTGGCGCCGGATAGGAAGAATCGGTAGGACCGAGTTTGGCTTAGGGTTTAGGTCATATGTGGATATGGGAAAGTAGTTGAGGGTTTTGGAGCATATCACTAAGCACATGAAGCAAGAGGCTCATTAAGCAACACCTCATCCCTCCTTGATAGTATTGGCTTTTCCTAAAGACTCAATGTGATCTTGGATCACTAAAATATAAAATGAAGAGTCTTGAGCTTTTGAGCTTGAGCCAATCCTTTGTCCTTAGCATTTTGAGGGTTCCACTTTCACATCCATGCCATGCCAATCATTGAGCTTTCCTGAAATAATCATCTTGGAATAGCATTAGCTCAATGAGCTATATGTTGTTATGAATTACCAAAACCACCTAGGGATAGTTGCACTTTCAATCTCCCCCTTTTTGGTAATTGATGACAACATATAGATCAAAGCTTCGACAAATGATAATAAGCATGAAATATATCGTCACTTTGAGAAGTATGTGATAAGTAAGAGCTCCCCCTAAATTTGTGCATATTTAAAATTTGCTTTGGACTGCAAATGCACAAGGAGTTAGAGTCATGGGTTACTCTTCCATGTCACATACATCTTGGTGGAGCGCTTAAAATGATAAGAATGAAATACATGCACTCATCACCAAGAATAGTGAATGATCACATAAGATAGATAAGATAATAACATTAATCAAACATTAAGTGTAGCTTATGATCAAACACATTAAGAGAGAAAAGCAACACTCTCTCTCTCGAAGCCTATGATCTATACATTTTTCTCCCCCTTTGGCAACAAGTTACCAAAAAGTTCCTAGAAAATGCATAGTGCTAGATCGACGCTCAGGCTTGATCTTCAGGTGGTTGTGGAGTCCGGATCACTCCAAGGACGAAGGCTTCTGTAGATGCTGAAGTAGACGCTGGAGTTGGAGCTGAAGTAGATGCTGGAGCTGATGGAACTGAGGCTGTAGCTGGTGCTGAGGTGGTGGCTCTGGTGGCAGCAACTGGCACGGCAGACGACCTCGGACCTCGTGGCACTCTGGCAAAGGTATCAGTGGTAGTCCTGCCTCTCCTTTCCTGCATGTCATCCTGGAGCTGCTCCACTGCAGTCTGAATCTCTGTCACCTTGACATCCAAGTCATAGAACTTTTGTTCCATGATTCTTTCTAACTTGCCTGGTTTTGAGTTAGGGTGGCTAGTCCTTTCTCAGTCCGCAGGGTGGATGCAATCAGGTAACCAAGCTGCTCTTGTTTGGTTTTCAAGAAATACTCAGATGCCTCCTCTTGAGTTGGCATCTTGGCAGCTTTCTCCTTCCTTGCCTTCTCCTTCTTTGCTTGTGCTTGGGCAGATGATGGCTCATTCTCAGTCATTACAACTTGATTGTCCTGAAAATCTGGACGGATGGGCAGGTGTTCCTTGTCCAATAAATATATGCCCGTGCCCATCTTAGAGTTGATGAGCTCCTGAATTTGAGGTGCATATCCACAGCTCCTCTTCTGATCTGCTGCAGTCCTCTTGATAGTCTCTACTATGAGGCTCATGACCTTGAACTTCTGAGGCACATCAAATACATGTAGCAAGTTGATTGCATGGCCTCTGATCATCTTGTGATCTCCAGACTTGGGCAATAAGGTGTGCCTCAATATCCAATTGATGGTTGGCAGCCCTGACAGAAGGTAATGCACAGACCCAAATTTGAAAGTGTCAAGAGCTTCATTTGGAATTTCCTTGTACATGTTGGACATTGAGTTATGATCCATTTTCTTCTTGGCATAGATATCCAAGTCGTCTGCTTGCTCCTCTGGGGCATTGATCAACTTTGCCCATTCCTCAACAGTTGTTGGTACCTCGTACCCTCAGACATCCATGTGATCCTCCCATCTAGATAAAAGTGTGCCGTGGAGTAGAATTGCATGATGAGCTCCTCGTTCCACTTTGTGAGCTTCTGCCCAACAAAGTCAGCAACTCCACAAGCACTAAAGCTGTCATACACTCCAGGGTAGTGTTCCTCATTTTCCTTCATGTACTCCCAATCGACCCATCTCATGTCACAGACTATTGGCTTCTTGTCTAGCAGCACTGTCTCATAAAAATCTTGCTGCTCCTTGGTGTGAAACCTGTAATCCACAGCAGTCCTTCTCCTTGAAGCATATGGATCTGCTTCTCTCCACTTCCTCAGCCCTGATTCTCTCCTGAGCTTCATATCCTCAGCCATAGGATGAGCATCATTGTGGTCTGGGATCTTGGGCTTGAGCTTTCTCAGAATTTTCTCTTCATCCTCTTCTTCAGCAACAGTCTCAGGCACTGGGGCCTTGTTCTTCTCAGCTGCAGGAATGCTCCTTGTATTCCTCTTTGGTGCAGACTTGGGCTTGGAGGCAGCTTTGGGTGCTTCTTTGGGCTTAGATGCAGCAGCCCCTGTCCTGATAGCATCACCCATAAGCTTAGGTGCTTTAGGTGCTGGTGCAGCAACCTCTTCTTCCTCTTCCTCTTCCATAATGGAAGCCTTTCCAAGCACTCTGGCTACGGTCTTCTTGACCCTTTCCTTCCTCTTCTTGCCTTCTGCAGCAACTGGCTCTTTGGGTGCAGGCTTTTCAGTTGAAGCTCTAGCCTTTGACATAGGCTGCCGGCCTGCTGGCCTTTTGATCTTTAGACCTGGCTTTGTGCCTTGAGCTGGCTCAACTCTCTTTGATGTGGCCTCTTCTTCTGCCATAATCTTCATCTTCAGAATCAGAAGTTCTCTTCTTCCTTTGTCTAGTGGCAGCTTTTGGCAGATTGCTTGGGGTACTTCTGCTGCCATCATCTAAAGAACTTGAGGGGCTAGTGCCCTCACTCATCTGCACTTGCTCTTCTGACATGTTTTGGCTATCACTCTGATCAGACATGCTGCAAACTCTAACTGCTGACCCTGTGAATAGTTTATAGATGAGGTAGAGTGGATGAGCATCACAAAATGCAGAGATTTTTGCAAAAGAATGATCCAAAAACTTAGTTTTAGTTTCCCGCTG
The DNA here is from genome assembly GCF_018294505.1 of Triticum aestivum. Taxonomy (NCBI): domain Eukaryota; kingdom Viridiplantae; phylum Streptophyta; class Magnoliopsida; order Poales; family Poaceae; genus Triticum; species Triticum aestivum. The sequence goes on from NC_057806.1 coordinate 224,870,670, forward strand.
AAATCATCTCGGATCTACCGATTTTCAAACTCGGTGATACCGAAGCAGTTGTGGAACCTAAACTAGTGAACTCGGTTGGACCGAGTCACAGTTCGGTGGCACCGAGACTGCTGGGGTTTCACAGAATTCCAAAATCGGTCACACCGATAAGTAATTCTCGGTTAGACCGAGTCTCACTTGTGCAATAGCATAAGCCAAATCGGTGGGACCGAGTTTTTCAACTCGGTGGGTCCGAGATGGTTTCGGCGGAAACCTAACCCTAAAATTTTCGAATCAAACCTAATCTACGAGCGTATTGACTGGATAGGAGTGTTTCAATCGTGGCAAGAATCATGATGATCACAATGTGCTAAGAATCGGATTGGGGAATAGCACAAAGATCGAGTCCATACCCTAGTTCGGTGGAGACTCGCTACGGCGGCAACGGCGGGGCAGAATTCCCGTTGACGACGACGGAGACCAGCGACTGGAGGCGGCTGGCGGCGAGGAGACGATCCGGAGACCATGTTGGCAGAGCAGGCTATCGCGCGGGCGAAGGGGTTCGGAGAAATTTCCAAATTTTGCCCGTGACTATATATAGCCTGACCCTGTCGGTGTGACCGAGTGGAACAACTCGGTGGCACTGAGATTCATAACTGCAAGCAGTTACTAAAACTCGGTGTGACCGAAAGGTTCAAATTGGTTGCACCGAGATCGAAAACCTAGATCAACTTAGTGATCTCGGTAGGACCGAAAGTGGGGTATCGGTCAGACCGAGAATCATAAAGAGGTTTTGGAAGTTTAAGTCTATGACGAATCGGGGACTCCGAGTGCTCCTCACATAGAGTGGTTCGAATCTGACTTGATCAAATTTTGTGATGCAGCCTGAATAGAGTTTGAGACGAGAAAAGCATAGATAGCTAGAGGAGGTTCTTAGGCATTCTTGTCCATCCACTTGGCAAAAGAAAATAAAACCAAACAATCAAAACAACAAGTGGATGTCCTCGAATGAGTAAAATATGCAACCAGCATGCTCACACAATAAGATGGCAAATGAAATACGTGACAAGGCATGCACAACCAATTCTAGCATCTATCAAGCAATTTGCGATGACTAGGTCATCTATATATGAGTATATTGACTTAGGAGTCAAGTGAGAACACTTGATCATAGGTCATACTCATCGTTTAAGCTCAAGTGGGGTTACCACTTTTACATAAAGCATTGTGGTGTTCACATCTTTAGAGTTGCTTTAGCTCAAGTCTTAGAGTAAAGCTCCCCCTAGATGTGATATCCCCCTTAAGAGGGATGAACTAACCTTGGGTTTTGTCGATGATGACTTCATGTAGATGTTGAAGATGTGGATGCTCAATGTTGATGTAGATCACTTGGAGCTATCCATTTGAGTGAATTGCACTTTCAATACCTACATGGGTTAGTCCCACAAGGAACAAACAAGGATATCCATAGACATAGAGTGATGCACACACAAGATGATGTCCATGAAAACTTTTAGGTTACCTTGTCCCTTGTCTTACCAACATGAGGGTTTGTGACTCCTTGAACTAGTGCAAGATGTGGAAGTTGATTGCACTTGTTCTTGCCAAAATGATAAGAGTGAAGTATGCTGGCGGAGTCACCCTCAAGAACTCTCTAGTTCTTCTTCTTTTGGATCCACACCATCTTGATGGGAATCCTTGGAGTTGTAGTCGTACTTGATGAAGTGGAACTTGAAGTAGTCTTGGGAATCCACTTGACTAAGGTCTTAGGAGCTTCTTCAAATGCATCAATTTCCTCTTGAAGCTTGTCCTTGCCTTTTTGCTTGTAGTCTTGTGGTGGAAGATCATCTTGAGCTTGTGTCCCCTTGAAAGAAGTATCATACTTTTCTTGTTGAGGAACAAACTTTGTCTTGGGGTATTGATCTTCTTCCCACTCAACTCCATTGGCATTGAACTTTCGTTCAAAACCAACACCTTGATTCTTCCGGTGCATTCCTTGCTTGCGCACAATTTCCTCGAATTGCTTACTCCCGGCAAGGCTTTTGTACACTCCTTTCTCTATAATTCCCTTCAATAAGCTATTTTCTTGCTCAAGTGTAACTTGGCTAAGAGAATCATTAGTGGAATCAAGAGAACTACTAGAAGCAACAATATTGGATTTATCATGATCATTGTTACTGCTAGAGGAAGAATCTTTCTTGTTCTTGTTACTAGACTTGACTTGAGGCATGTAAGTGGATAAGAGTAAACGCTTGGCAATGTAAGAAGAACTTTTCTTGCGGAGATCATCATTGATTGCTTTTAAGAACTCATGCTCTTGCTCAAGATTGAGCTTTTCAAAGCGTAATTTCTCATGAGCTCTTAAAAGTTCTCGATGATCTTCGAAGATAGTTTCATGAGCTAACTTAAGAGTGTTTAGTTCTTTAGTTAGAGCCTCAATCTTCTCCTTATCATTGTCATTCGTTTTATCTTGATTAGCATGATTAATTGACGTTTCATCATAGTATTCATCACTAGAGTTGTCAACAAGCAAATCGTCACCTAACAAGTCATCTTCATCACTATTGAAATCAACATACTCGGGGTGTGTTACCTTAGGACCTTTGGCCATGAAGCATCTTCCAATTCCTTCATTTGGTGAGTCAAATATGTCGTAGGAGTTGGTTGACACAAGTGCTAGACCGGCAACACCTTCATCTTGAGTATCTTCGGAGTCGGAGTGATAACTTCTCTCGGAGTGGCTGTCGGAGTCGGAGCCGGATACCCATTCACCAACATGAGCTTGATGTCTTCGTCTTGTGTAGCTCCTTGATGATTTTTCCTTTCTTTCCGAATCCTTGCTTCTCCGTGAGTATCTTCGTTCATAACGATCATCTCTACTCCTTCTCTCTCTTGGTGGTGATTCTTTGCTTCTTCTTTTTGGAGAATCTTCTCTTCTCTTGTAGGGAGTCGTACACTCATTGGAATAGTGTCCGGGTCTTCCACAACTGTAGCAGTTTCGCTCTCGACTAGAAGATCTTTTGTCATTGTAGGACCTTGACTTGAAGCTTCTATCTTTGCTTCTACTCTTGTAGAACTTGTTGAAGTTCTTCACCATTAAGCTCAATTCTTCATTGAAGTCTTGTTTCTCACTTGATGATGTAGGGGCTTCACAAGAGGCTTTATAGGCACCACTTGATTTGTTGTGAAGTTCCTCTTTATCCTTAAGTGACATCTCATGAGCAACAATTCTTCCAATCACCTCCGTTGGCTTGAGATCTTTGTAACTGGGCATCATTTGGATCAATGTGCACACGGTATCATATTTTCCATCCAAGACTCTTAGAATCTTCTTGATGATGAATCTATCGGTCATCTCTTCACTTCCTAAGCCGGCAATCTCATTTGTGATGAGAGCAAGCCTAGAGTACATTTCAGCGACACCTTCACCATCCTTCATCTTGAACTTGTCAAGTTGGCTTTGAAGCACATCCAACTTGGATTCCTTGACGGAGTCGGTACCTTCGTGCATATCAATCAAAGTGTCCCAAATTTCCTTCGCATTCTCAAGACAGCTGATTTTGTTGAATTCTTCGGGGCACAATCCGTTGAAGAGAATATCACAAGCTTGAGCATTGTATTGCAACATCTTCAACTCATCCGCGGTAGCTTCACGGTTTGGTTCTCTCCCATCAAAGAAGTCACCTTGCAAACCAACACACACAATAGCCCAAATAGCGGGGTTATGTCCAAGAATATGCATTTTCATTTTATGCTTCCAACTAGCAAAATTAGTACCATCAAAGTAGGGACCTCTACGGTGATAATTTCCCTCGCTAGATGCCATACTCTCCTAGGTTGTGAAACCAAGGCTATGACCACCAAAAGCTATGGAGATCAAAGCAAATGGAGACCAAAGCTCTGATACCACTTGTAGGATCGAAAGTATGTCTAGAGGGGGGGGGGTGATTAGACTACTTGACCAAATAAAAACTTAACCTTTTCCCAATTTTAGTTCTTGGCAGATTTTAGCTATTTTAGGACAAGTCAAGCAATCATCACACAATTCAAGCAAGCATGCAAAGAGTATATTGGCAGCGGAAAGTAAAGCATGCAACTTGCAAGAATGTAAAGGGAAGGGTTTGGAGAATTCAAACGCAATTGGAGACACGGATGTTTTTCCCGTGGTTCGGATAGGTGGTGCTATCCTACATCCACATTGATGGAGACTTCAACCCACAAAGGGTCACGGTTGCGAGAGTCCACACAGGGCTCCACCCACAAAGGGTAACGGTTGCGCGAGGCCACACAGGGCTCCACCCACGAAGGGTCCACGAAGAAGCAACCACCCACAAAGGGTCCACGAAGAAGCAACCTTGTCTATCCCACCATGGCCATCGCCCACACAGGACTTGCCTCTCTAGCGGTAGATCTTCACGAAGTAGGCGACCTCCTTGCCCTTACAAACTCCTTGGTTCAACTCCACGATCTTGTCGGAGGCTCCCAAGTGACACCTAGCCAATCTAGGAGACACCACTCTCCAAGAAGTAACAAATGGTGTGTAGGTAATGAACTCCTTGCTCTTGTGCTTCAAATGATAGTCTCCCCAACACTCAACTCTCTCTCATAGGATTTGGATTTTGTGGAAAGAAGATTTGAGTGGAAAGCAACTTGGAGAGGCTAGAGATCAAGATTCATATGGTAGGAATGTAATATCTTGGTCTCAACACATGAGTAGGTGGTTCTCTCTCAGAACATATGAGTTGGAATGGTGTATGTGTTCTGATGGCTCTCTCTTCGAATGAAGAGGAGGTGGAGGGGTATATATAGCCTCCACACAAAATCCAACCGTTACACACAGTTTTCCAATCTCGGTGGGACCGAATCAACAAACTCGGTCGGACCGAATCAACAAACTCGGTCGGACCGAAAATGTAAACCTAGTGACCGTTAGAGATTTTCGGTGGGACTAACATGCAACTCGGTAGGACCGATATGGTTAGGGTTTGGGCATAACATAATCTCGGTGAGACCGATTACACAAACTCGGTGAGACTGAATTTGGTAATTAGCTAACTAGAGAGTTGGTCAGGCAAACTCGGTGGGACCGATTTGCTCTTTCGGTGAGACCGAAAAGTTACAAAGGGGAAACACTGAATTTACATTGCAATCTCGGTGGGACCGATTCGCTCTTTCGGTGAGACCAAAAAGTTACGAAAGGGAAACGGAGAGTTTGCAATCCCATCTCGGTGAGACCGAGATCCCTATCGGTAGAACCGAATTGCTAGGGTTTGGCAGTGGCTTATGACAAGTGAAACTCGGTGGCGCCGGATAGGAAGAATCGGTAGGACCGAGTTTGGCTTAGGGTTTAGGTCATATGTGGATATGGGAAAGTAGTTGAGGGTTTTGGAGCATATCACTAAGCACATGAAGCAAGAGGCTCATTAAGCAACACCTCATCCCTCCTTGATAGTATTGGCTTTTCCTAAAGACTCAATGTGATCTTGGATCACTAAAATATAAAATGAAGAGTCTTGAGCTTTTGAGCTTGAGCCAATCCTTTGTCCTTAGCATTTTGAGGGTTCCACTTTCACATCCATGCCATGCCAATCATTGAGCTTTCCTGAAATAATCATCTTGGAATAGCATTAGCTCAATGAGCTATATGTTGTTATGAATTACCAAAACCACCTAGGGATAGTTGCACTTTCAGTTGTGCCCACCTCAGTGGCCTCCGGCACCACCTCTTTGCTCTATAAATACCCCAATATTCCAGAAACCCTAGGGGAGTCGACGAAAATCAATTCCAGCCACCGTAGAGTCCAGAACCACCAGATCCAATCTAGACACCATCACGGAGGGGTTCACCACTTCCATTGGTGCCTCTCCGATGACGCATGAGTAGTTCCTTGTAGACCTTCGGGTCCGTAGTTCATAGCTATATGGCTTCCTCTCTCTTGTTTGATTCTCAATACAATGTTCTCTTGGAGATCCATATGATGTAATTCTTTTGCGGTGTATTTGTTGCGATCCGATGAACCTTGAGTTTATGATCAGATCTATCTCTTTTTATCCATGAAAGTTATTTGAGTTTCTTTGATCCCTTATATGCATGATTTCTTATAGCCTCGTATTTCTTCCCGATATTTGGGTTTTGTTTGGCCAACTTGATCTATTTATATTGCAATGGGAAGATGTGCTTTGTAGTGGGTTCGATCTTATAGTGCATGATCCCAGTGACAGATGGGGAACCAACACGTATGTATCGTTGCTACTAAGGATAAAATGATGGAGTCTATTTCTACATAAATAGATCTTGTCTACATCCTGTCATCGTTCTTATTGTATTACTGAGTTTCTCCATGAACTTAATACACTAGATGCATGCTGGATAGCGGTCGATGTGTGGAGTAATAGGAGTAGATGCAGGCAGGAGTCGGTCTACTAATCTTGGACGTGATGCCTATATAATGATCATTGCTTGGATATCGTCATGATTATTGAAGTTCTATCAATTGCCTAACAGTAATTTGTTTACCACCGTTTGCTATTTTTCTCGAGAGAAGCCACTAGTGAAACCTACGGCCCCCGGGTCTCTTTCTCATATTATTTGCCTTTGCGATATATTTTATTTGCCTTTTATTTTCACATCTATTAAACCAAAAATACCTTGCTGCAATTTATTCTTATTTATTTTATTTGGCGTCTATCAATCTACTACAATTTATTCACGTCCAGTTGCCAATTTCTGGCGTCGTTACCCGAAAGGGATTGACAACCCCTTTAATATGTCGGGTTGCGAGTATTTGTTATTTGTGTGCAGGTGCCATCTACGTGTTGTTTCTTGGTTTTCCTACCGGTTCGATAATCTTGGTTTCATCACTGAGGGAAATACGTACCGTTGTTGTGCTGCATCATACCTTCCTCTTTGGGGAGATACCGACATAACTTCAAGCCGCTATCAAAAGGAATTTCTAGCACCGTTGCCGGGGAGGATCTTCAACATATACCAGGTTCCTAATCACAAATCTCATCTCCTCGCAATTTACATTATTTTCCATTTGCCTCTCGTTTTCCTCTCCCCCACTTCACAAAAAATTGCCATTTTATTCGCCCTCTTTTTCGTTCGGCGTTTTCTTGCCGGATCTGTTTTTGAGTGCAATATTGTTGTGTAGCCATCATGGTTCAAGAGAACACCAAGTTGTGTGATTTCTCAAATACCAACAACAATGATTTTATTGGCACTCCGCTTGCTCGTCCCACCACTAGTGTGCAGTCTTGTGATATTAATACTGCTTTGCTGAATCTTGTTATGAAATATAAATTTTCTGATACTCCTAATGAGGATGCCGCGTCCCATCTTAATACCTTCATGGAATTATGCGATATGCAAAAGAAAAAATATGTGGACAATGATATTGTGAAGATGAAATTATTTCCATTTTCTTTGCGTGATTCTGCAAAAAATTGGTTTTCTTCTTTGCCTCGCAATCGTATCGATTCTTGGAATAAGTGCAAAGATGCTTTTATCATTAAGTATTTTCCACCCGCAAAAATTATTTCCCGTAGAACCCAGATCATGAATTTCAAGCAACTTGAACATGAGCATGTCGCACAATCTTGGGAAAGGATGAAAATGATGCTATGGAATTGCCCAACTCATGGGTTAAATCTTTGGATGGTCATACAATTTTTTTATGCGGGGTTGAAGTTTGTTTGTTTCTCGTAATCTTTTATATTCCGCCATTGGTGGTAGTTTTATGGAAATTACTTTGGGTGAAGTCACCAAATTTCTTGATAATATTATGGCAAATTATTCACAATGGCATACCGAAAGAGCTCCTACTAGTAAAAAAAAGTTAATTCGGTTGAAGAAATTTTTCTTTGAGTGAAAAAGTTGATGCTCTTATGAAATTGGTTGCCAGTAAAAGTGCTCCTATTGGTTTCAATGATATGCCTTTGTCTACTTTGATTGAGCAAAATAGTGATGCCGTAGATGTGAATTTTATCTCGCGAAATAATTTCAATAACAATGCTTATAGAGGTAATTTTAATCCTAGGCCTTTAACTAATAATTCCTCTAATAATTATGGTAATTCCTATGGAAATCCTTCTTATAATAATAATAGTAACACGTATGATCTTGAGAATAATATTGAAGAATTTATCAACATGCAAAAAGTTTTCAACACAACCCTAGAAGAAAAGTTAAATAAGATTGATGATTTGTCTAGAAGTGTTGATAGAATTTCTTAGGATGTGGAAAATCTCAAGATGAAATTTTTTGTGACTAAAGTTGAGGAATCAATTAAAGCTCTCTATGTTTCTATGGATGGAAGTAAGAAAAGAACCACTATGCTTAGAGCTGAAAGAGAATTTTTAGAAAAAGCTTTTTCTAGTGATTACTTTCATAAAAGTGATGAAGATCATAAAATGATAGGTGTTCCTTCTATTGATTCCTTGTTTACTGAAGTTAAGATTGATGAAAAAGGGACTAGAGAAGAATCAACTTTAGTTAGAAGGTGTCCCAATAATTCAGAGGGTGAAAATTTTGTTGAGAAAAATGATAAAAGTGGGTTTGAAAAGGTTAAAACGTTAACTAGTGGTGTAGTTAATATGTGAGTGTGTTTCATGAATAGATCAATGATTGAGCATGATGGGCTAGGGATAGCTTACTTAAGCATTGATATTTTGAAATACCTGGTTGCTTGTTGATATGCTTGAGTATTTCAGTTATCATGTAAAAACTAGACTATTGCTTTGAACAATATAAAAGTCCAAATGTCCATGCTATAAAGAAAAGAATATGATATGACATGTTAGGCAGCATTCCACATGAAAAATTCTATTTTTATCATTTACCTACTCGAGGACGAGCAGGAATTAAGCTTGGGGATGCTGATACGTCTCCAACGTATCTATAAATTTTTATTGTTCCATGTTGTTATATTATCAAATTTGGATGTGTTATAATCATTTTATATCATTTTTTGGTACTAACCTATTGACATAGTGCCAAGTGCCAATTGCTATTTTTTGCAAGTTTTTTACATCGTGGATAATCAATGCCAAATGGAGTCCAAACGCAGCGAAACTTTTTGTGGAATTTTTATGGACCACAAGACACCCAATGGGCCGGAGAAGCACTCGGGGGGTGCCCCGAGGGGGGCACAACCCACCAAGGAGCGCCTGGCCCCCCAGGCGCGCCCAAGTGGGTTGTGCCCACCTCGGTGGCCTCCCGCAGCGCCTCTTTACTCTATAAATACCCCAGTATTCTAGAAACCCTAGGGGAGTCGACGAAAATCAATTCCAGCTGCCACAAAGTCCAGAACCACCAGATCCAATCTAGACACCATCAAAGAGGGGTTCACCACTTCCATTGGTGCCTCTCCGTTGATGCGTGAGTAGTTCTTTCTAGACCTTTGGGTCCGTAGTTAGTAGCTAGATGGCTTCCTCTCTCTCGTTTGATTCTCAATACAATTGTCTCTTGGAGATCCATATGATGTAATTCTTTTGCAGTGTGTTTGTTGGGATCCGATGAAATTTGAGTTTATGATTAGATCTATCTCTTCTTATCCATGAAAGTTATTTGAGTTTCTTTGATCTCTTATATGCATGATTGCTTATAGCCACGTATTTTTTCTCCGATATTTGGGTTTTGTTTGGCCAACGTGATTTATTTATCTTGCAATGGGAAGAGGTGCTTGCTAGTGGGTTCGATCTTACGGTGCTTGATCCTAGGGACAGATGAGGAACCGACACGTATGTATCGTTGCTACTAAGGATAAAACGATGGGGTCTATTTCTACATAAATAGATCTTGTCTACATCATTTCATCATTCTTATTGCATTACTTTGTTTCTCCAAGAACTTAACGCACTAGATGCATGCTAGATAGAGGTCAATGTGTGGAGTAATAGTAGTAGATGCAGGCAGGAGTCGGTCTACTAATCTTGGATGTGATGCCTATATAATGATCATTGCCTGGATATCATCATGATTATTTGAAGTTCTATCAATTGCCCAACAGTAATTCATTTACCCACCGTTTGCTATTTTTCTCGAGTGAAGCCACTTGTGAAACCTACGGCCCCCGGGTCTCTTTCTCATATTATTTGCCTTTGAGATCTATTTTATTTGCCTTTTACTTGCAAGATGCCCGTGCATTTCACGGAACATCAAGATCTTGTGGGAGAAAAGGATGAATGAGGGAAGGCCTTATTTGCAAATGTGGAGAGTAATGTGGGTAAATTGTCATAGTTTCCTTCCTATCCGTTAGATATAGATCGGACGGCCTATATTGCAGGATGGCAGGTACACCATCATCACCGACTATGCTTTTTATAAGAGTAGAGATAAAAAACAGAGTTGGTGATGATGGTGTGCCTGCCATCCTACAATATAGGTCGTCCGATTTATATCTGACGGATAGAAGGAAACTATGGCAATTTTGGAAAAAGATATCCACACCCCTCTCCACATTTGCAAATAAGGCCTTCCCTCGTTCATCCTTTTCTCCCACAAGATAAAGTACTCATACAAATGCATCTTGATGTTCTGGCACAACGCATGGGCATCTTAGTAGTTGTTGCAAAAAGCCCATGTGTGTGTGTGTGTGTGTGTGTTGTGTGTGTGAGAGAGATGGGGAGAGGAGGAGGACGGAGTGCATGTGTGACAAAGACACGAAGAGTGTGTGTGCGAGAGGTATCAGCTTAAAATGAGGCGATAGTGTGTGTGAGCACGATCGAGAGGGCGTGTCTCAAGAAGGGACGAAAAATCTATGTAGATACAAGGAGCGCGAGAGAGACATGTATGCGATAGTGGAAGTATGAGTGTGTGGGTGTATAAACCTATCTGGGGGCTAGTCGATTAATGTTTGTGAGAGAAATACGAGTCGGGGGTGTGAAAGCGAGTGTTTTGTGTGTCTGTGAGAGAGAGACGGTAGTCGGGAAGGGGAGTAGAAGTAGGAGTTGTGTGTGTGTGTGAGAGAGAGAGAGGGGGGAGTTTGTCAGATCGGTAAACAAATGAATAATGTCAGTTTTATAACTGGGATGGAGACGGAAAGGAGACCGCAACAAATGTTGTGTCTGCAAGAGAGAGTAATTTTAGTGGTATGAGTCATATCTAGAGAGATATTGGGTGTGTGAGAGAACTCCATAGAGAGAAAGACAAAGTGAAAGACGAGTGAGACTGTGTGTGTGACGGTGAAAAAGAAAGCTTAGGTACCTAGTGATACCAGAGAATAGTAGAGACGTGAGAGATAATGAAAACCGTGTAATTTATAATGACAGGGAGAGTGTGACACTTCTCAAGGGAGACGTCGAGAGACCATGTTTGCGAAAATAGGAGAAACATGAAGTGAGGGAGACGTCGAGAGACCATGTTTGCGAAAATAGGAGAAACATGAAGTGAGCGTGCGGGTGAGCTGGAGAAAAGAGAGTGGTAGCTACATGACGGAGCATGCGAGAGAGATGGGCGTGAAAGGAGTCAACATAAAAGGGATTCAAATATTTGAATTCGAGATGATGATACATGTAATTCATACTCGAACCAAAATTGATATATTAAACATGCATACTCATATGAATCCACGCGCATCTATATTATTTAACTAGCACATATGCCTGTGCGTTGCAACGGGAGAGAAAATTGACATATCATCAAAACTACTGTTGTTACGACTAAATTATATGCAATTGTGCCTATGACACGGTCGTGCTAGGTGTAAGCTGCGTCGACTCCGAAGAAAAAGTTTGTTGCAATAGTGGCATCTGACTTTACAACAACGATGGTCAACAAATACGGTACAAGCGGGCCTCACCGACAATGATGTTGAGGAGGCGCTCAAGAGAGGGTGCTTTGCCTTCGAAAATGATGTTGTTCAACAACCAGGAGAGGCCTTTGTGGGGCGCAGATGGCGCTGCAACGCAGGACGTCATGCAGCAATCCTGGAACCAGCCGTCGAATTGCGGAGGCCCAGATGTGCATCGACACCAAGCAAGGAGCTCACGCGACAGTTGCATCAAGAAAGAGCGGCCGACGAGGAGGTGGTGCATGCTCTTGGGCTCCAGCCAGTGATCCAGCCAGAAAAGACATCTGGAGCCATCACCCAGGACCCAAGATATGGAGGCGCGCACGATCGCTAGAGCATCAAGGTCGTGCGGGATCGGGAGATGGGACTAATGGCGGCCATCGTCAGTCCGCTGAAGCTAGATCCATCTGGCACAAAGGCAACTATTCCAACTAAAAAATGGTGGTCCAACTTTGCAGCATGTGGTCAGCCTTCCAACATTGTGTATTCCTTATAGCAGCATTAACCGGGCTTGTAGTGTCGTGTGTCCCATTTGTTGGAGCCACCCTCAATCCAAACTACATGTAGATCAACCAGATTTTTTTGATGAATATGCAACACATTAGAAAATAATAATATTGAAAGTATGGAAAAGCAGCACCGAAAAGATTAGGACTCAGTATGCGCGCTAGTGGGGTCACACACACTGCAGCTTGGTTCTCCTTTACGGGGCTACACACACAGGACAACTTAATTAGAGCGAATCAGCATAAACTGTCAAAGCATAAAATATTCTGATTCTAGGCTTAATATAGAGGGGCAGAAGGATAAGCTATATAGTGAAGATAATTTGAAGTTTAGCTGTGTATTATGAAGAAACAACAAATAACACACAACATCCAAATTCCCCCCGTGCGAAACGTCATCTGATTTCATTGGCTCACACTACAATCAGCAACTATTAGATCAGTTAAACTGAAAAAAGCCTCATTAAACATCAAAGTAAGCTAGAATCCAAATCGCTAAAGCCTCATGTAAACGATTAGCTGGCATCAAAGTGATCTTGTTGTAGTGTTTGACTCTCTGATGCAAGGTATCCAATTTCAACACCAAAAACTCTGGTTCAATATGCGATCCAAGTATTTCAAAGCAATAGTTAAGAATCAGTATGTGCACTGCCGAGGAAGACTGTACAATGTTGTCGATTCAAAAAAATAACCATACAAAGACTATGTTACCATTTTCCATTATATATACATTACCAAATCATAATGTCCAGTCTCGGCTAATCTAGCTCATTACAAGCCGTTATAGTTGGTGTCCAGATGATCTTAATCTTGTAATAAGAGGGTTGCGCTTCTTTAGATAGCATCAGTTTAAAAAGGTGAAAGCATTAATTGCTTCCTGAAACTTGACTGTGTGTGCTCTGTTCTAACTGAATAGCGCTGCTTCAGTTTTCTCCATTGGCCAAGCAGTTGGTGGGTGGGTGGACTCCAGGAGCGGAAAGGGGTCAGGTATGTACTTTATTTGGGACAGATCGATTAGCCTGAGCCTTCTTCAATAATAGTTGGGAGCTGAAGCTCTGGGTGCTCAGGCAATTGGTAAGCCAGCCATCTTCTTTTTCATCTACAAATGGAAGAAAAGGTTTGTTTCTATTCATACAGTTGGACTGAATATTTGAAGAAGGAAATAAGGGGAGGTAAAATGAAACCTGTCCTTGAACCACGCCAATGCAAGGGAATACGAGTGCAGATTAGCATCTCTTTTAAGCACCATTGTGCTGGCCTTTGGATATAAAGTTCGTTTGGATTTTAGTTTGAGACTTCTACAAAAAACTATCTAAAATTCCAGTTTTATCCCTCAAAAAAATCCCAGTGTTATGAAAGTATATATAAGAAAGGCTATGCTACTACAGAAACTACATGGCATAGCAATACCAACAAAAGTATAAAAAATAGGCAAGAACGTCAAGCTTGATCACAAATTACACCAACTAACTTCCCATTAACAGTCTCTGATCTTGAGTGAAGTGAAGGACCAAGGTCAAGTCATACCAGATTTAGTGATCTGGTGCATCTAGGAACATGTAGCACCCCTTCTGAATAATCATTAGGCCCACAAATAAGAAGAGGATCAATAAGGAGATTTATGGCATGATCAGCAACGCCAAAAGAAAATATGCAGATAGTAATAACCTGATAGTTAACCTGTATAATAAGAGAAGCTGGAACAATACAATTTCACAAAATGTACAGCCTCTAGTGCAGGCTATAAAAAAGTATAATCTCTATATGTTTTCTTACTCAAGAGGCTCTACTATACTTCAATTACCGGACTGAATTTCTTTTTTGAACTTTTGCTCCACTTCAGTAACTCTCAAAAGTTCCATTTGCACCATCTTGATGCTTCCACTACTTCCCACAGATCTCTTTTCTAATTCAGCACTACATCATTGCCTCAACCCATTTATTGTTTCTCCTGCTTATTAGATGCCTCTTGTAACATTGAATCACATTGTGTAGTTCCCTACTGCTATCTATCTTTAGGTTTTCAGCATTCTTGTATCTTGTCCCTTTCTTCTGCAGATTTCTGAAACAATCATGCAACTCTATCGTGGATCTGTGAAGACTGGTGTGCTCACCTTTAACTTTATCAAGCTCATCATCCAAGTGTTTGTCTAGCAGTTCCAAACTTGTAATTCTGTTAGAAACTTTCTCAGGCTCACCAAGACTCTTTCACCATAATTACCCACGGCAGCTCCGGCATCGCACCCCTCCAGCAACGCGGGCACGGTTCCGCTCGGATATGGCACCACCAGGTGTGCGACAGTGCGAGGCGGGGGTCACTTGACACCCGGCGCCGCTGCTGCTCTGCACTAGAGCATCGACTTATGAGAGGGAGAAGAAGTAGAATGTGGTCACATGCCCCAGGTGCGTGAACTGGGGTCAACACTTGTCGGTGCTTAAACTCTTGATTGGGGGCGTTGAGCACATGGCGACAGTTCACCCCTTGATTGGGGACGCTAACCTGCGAGAGGAAGGAGCATGGGGCGTTGAGTGCAGTAGGGGTGCAAGGTGCGGTCGCCTGCACCCGGTGGCACTGCTCCTCTTGACCCGGACGGCAACCTATGAGAGGGAGAAGGAGCAATGGCGGGGTCAGGTTGGTTGGGTTGGCGTCCTGTTGGGTCTAGCGGCTAGGGCGGCGTCCAGTGGAGGGGGCGTCAATCCAATCTTGGAAGGTCGACGAGGTTATTTGGGTTGGCATGGTGGAGGTGGCGACCGGGCTGCCATCAATGTCGGCGCACGGCGGTGGGGCTAGGGCTGAGCGTGGCAGGGGGCGGTGGCACGCGGCGGCGCGGCAGGGGGTGGCGGCGCACCCGAGGTGGAGACGGGATTTGGAGGAGGTCCTGGGTCATGCGGGTGGGTGCGCTATTTTTTTCCTCTCGCCCCTACCGGTTCGGTTCACTTATTACATGGACTGCGGGTTCAACAGTAGAAAACGATAGGTTTTTTTTCGTAGAAACGCCACGTCGGTGAACCCGACAGACTCAACCCGTGCTTTATTATTAGGGAATTTATTTTTAAATCTATTAAATCAAAAATACAAAAATACCTTGTTGCAATTTATTCTTATTTATTTTATTTGGCGTTCGATCTATCAATCTACTACAATTTATTCATGTCCGTTTGTCAATTTATGGCGCCGTTACACGAAAGGGATTGACAACCCCTTTAATATGTCGGTTTGCGAGTATTTGTTATTTGTGTGCAGGTGTAGTTTACGTGTTGTTGCTTGGTTCTCCTACTGGTTCGATAACCTTGGTTTCATCACTGAGGGAAATACCTATGCTGTGCTGCACCATTGATGACCCACAAGTATAGGGGATCAATTGTAGCTCTTTTAGATGAGTAAGAGTGTCGAACACAACGAGTAGTAGAAGGAAATGACAAGTAGTTTCTGGTAAGGTATTGTCTGCAAGTGCTGAAATTGTAAGTAGCGAGTAGTTTGATAGCAAGATAATTTATAAAGAGCAAGTAACGGTAATAGTAACAAAAGTGCAGCAAGGTAGCCCAATCCTTTTGAGGCAAAGGACATGCCAAAACAGTCTCTTATGATAAGCAAAGCATTCTTGAGGGTACACGGGAATTTCATCAAGTCACTTTCAGCATGTTGGTTTGATTTGCGTTCACTACTTTGATAATTTGATATGTGGGTGGATCGGTGCTTAGGTGCTGTTCTTACTTGAAAAAACCTCCTACTTATGATTAACCCTCCCGCAAGCATCCGCAACTATGAGAAAAGTATTAAGGATAAATTCTAACCATAGCATTAAACTTTTGGATCTAATCGGTCCCTTACGAAATAGGGCATAAACTGGGGTTTAAGCTTCTGTCACTCTCGCAACCCACCATCTAATTGCTACTCCACAATGCATTCCCTTAGGTCCAAATATGGTGAAGTGTCATGTAGTCGATGTTCACATGACACCACTAAGGGAATAACAACATACACACTATCAAAATATCAAACACATATCAAGTTCACATGATTACTTGCAACACGATTTCTCCCGTGACCTCAAGAACAAAAGTAACTACTCACAAATGATAAACATGTTCATGATCAGAGGAGTATTAAATAGCATAATAGATCTGAACATATAATCTTCCACCAAATAAACTATATAGTAATCAACTACAAGGTGTAATCAACACTACTAGTCACCCAGAAGCACCAATCTATAGTTCCGGTAACAAGATTGAACACAAGAGATGAACTAGGGTTTGAGAGGAGATGGTGTTGTTGAAGATGTTGATGGAGATTGCCCTCCCCAAGATGGGAGAGTTGTTGGTGATGATGATGACGATGATTTCCCCCTCCGGGAGGGAAGTTCCCCCGGCGGAATCGCTCCGTCGGAGAGCAAAAGTGCTCCTGCCCAAGTTCCACCTCGAGGCGGCGGCGCTTCGTCCCGAAAGTCCTTATCTTATTTTTTCTAGGTAAAAACCACTTATATACCATAAGATGGGCACAGGAGGTGGGCCGAGGAGGCCACAACCCACCAAGGCGCCCTTGGGGGCCAGGCGCGCCCAGGTGGGTTGTGCCCACCTGGTGGCCCCCCTCTGGTGTTTATTGGCTCCAATATTTCTCAAAGAATCCATAATAAATCTCCGTAAAGTTTCATCTCATTTGGAGTTGTGCAGAATAGGTGGCCTGCCGTAGCTTTTTCAGGTCCAGATTTCCAGCTGCCAGAATTCTCCCTCTTGGTGTGTTCCTTGCAAATTATGATTGAAAAGGCATTAGAATTACTGCAAAAAGCATTATTATGGATAAAAACATTATAAATAAAAGTAAGAAAACATGATGTAAAATGGACGTATCAACTCCCCCAAGCTTATACCTCACTTGTCCTCAAGCGAAAACCGAAATCGAAAAACATGTCCACATGCTTTGAGGGAGAGGTGTCGATAAAAACAAAATACGGACATAGAAGCATCATGTTGATTACTATAACAGTAACAACATTAAACATAGGACTTTTATCATATACTTCTCATGAATAAGTAATAGTTCATCACACAATCGAAGTATAAAGCAAAAACTCTATTAAAAACCGACAAACTATGTTCTCAGTCAACTTTGCAACTATAATTCATTATCTTTTCAGGGAGGGTCACGTGTCAGAGCCTTTAGGCAAGTCCACATACTCAACCATCATATAGTCCTCTATGATTGCTAACACTCACCTCGTACCCATGAGCAAAACGTTTCAACCGAACACATAGAAAGATAGGGGCTTATAGTTTCGCCTCCCGACATACTCACCTCAAGGGTGATGTCAACAATAATAACTCATGTTATCTATATCCAACTGGACATATGTGCCTAGATCTTTCCTCACCACATGATGCTTGCCAAAAGAGAAAAATAAAAGGAATAGAGAGAAAACTTCGACTCTTTGCATAAAAGTAAAAGATAGGCCCTTCGCAGAGCGAAGCAGAGGTTGCCATGCGCTTATTTGTTTGTATGCTCAATCCCTTAGTGCAAGAGAATGTCATGTTGTATTGCCCCTTAAGATGATAACCTTTATTATGTAGTTTGTCACTTTTATTCTTTGTCATCCAAGTTTGTACAACGCTCAATTTTCTCTTACACTAAATGATCTCACACTTTTAGAAGCAATTTTTATTGCCTTTTTGCACCGATGACAACTTACTTGAGGGATCTTGCTCAATCCCTAGGTAGGTATGGTGGACACTTGAAAAAGATTTGGGTTTAAGGGTTTTTGGATGCACAAGTAGTATCTCTACTTAGTACAAAATTTTTGGCTAGAAAAAATAGGGGGCAAGCATCACAAGTTAAAGGATCTATGACAATATGACTTCTATGTGAATATAAACAAACATAAATCATTAAGTTGTCTTCCTTGTCCAACGTCAACAATTTTGGCATATAATATTTTGATGAGGGCTCACAATCACAAAAGATTTCTAGGATAGTATATCTATATGTGAATCTTATCTTCCCTTATTAATTCTTTCACGAGTGGCATCATTGATTAATGCTATGTTTGTAAATCTCTAATAAAATTTTCTACTTATACAATTCCTTATGTGGTGCCGTCACCTACCATAGGATTAGTATATAATCTTATTGATTTATTTCCTTTCTTCATTCATTTCCTTTCTCTTTTTATTTCTTTATTTATTTTCTTTATTTGCAACATGAAAGTAAAGAAAGCAAAAACTCAAACTAACTTTATTATATAACTTGCACACGATTACAAGGATAGATCACTAAGCAAACTCTCAAATAAGAAATGATCGAACTAAACTTTTATTCATCTAAAGCAAAAGGATCGGACTAAAATAAGTAAAAGCAAAAAGATAGTGGGATGATACGATACCGGGACACCTCCCCCAAGCTTGGCGGAAGCCAATGGGAGTGCCCATACCCGATACCCAATTCTCCTTTGGTGGTGAAGATGATGATGGTGGTGATGGAGAGATCTTGTCCTCGGATTTCCATGGCAGTGGTCCACCATCGTGAGAGGAAGAGTGAGTCTCACAAGTCCTGCAACTAGCAGCCAAACTCATACCTTTAAACCTTGCCTCATATTCAAAGACTTGGTTTTGAAGATCATAGATCTGGCTTTGGATGAAGTTAATTTGCTCGTTGAAGGTGAAGATGATGTCCTTCATGGGTTTCCCATCCACCTTGAGATCACGGGAAAGATCCGTGATCATGAGGTGATTGGCATTGAGCCCACGCTCCACCATCCCCTTGCACTGGAAGACGTCTTGCTCCACAGCTTGAAGCCTGGCCTCCATGGTTCCCTTCCCCTTGGGACATGGCACATCACGGAGGTGAAGCACTCCCTCATGCATCTGGATGACCTGAGGGTGCTGCACCACGTCCCGCAGATATGGGTTGATGACGTTCTTGAAGAACTTGTCCTTGGATAAAGTGTGAACCTGTGACGCCCCGAGACCGATGCGCCAGTTGTCTTCCAGTTATTCGCTATTGTTTCCTTGTCATTGCTTGCGTGTCATGGATCTCATATCATGTCATCATGTGCATCGCATTAGCATACGTGTTCGTCTCATGCATCCGAGCATTTTCCCCATTGTCCGTTTTGCAATCCGGCGCTCCTATGTCACCCGGTGTCCCTTTCTACCTCTTTTCGTGTGCGGGTATTAAAATGTTTTCGGATTGGACCGAGACTTGTCATGCAGACTTGGTTTACTGCCGGTAGACCGCCTGTCAAGTTTCGTGCCATTTGGACTTCGTTTGATACTCCAACGGTTAACCGAGGAACCGAAAAGGCCTTGTGTGTGTTGCAGCCCAACACCCCTCCAAAGTGGCTCAAAACCCACCTAAACCCCCTCCATCATCTAGATCGTTCGATCACGATCGCGTGGCCGAAAACCGCACCTCATTTGGAGCTTCCTAGCTCCCCCTACCTCTATAAATAGACCCCCATATCCAAATCCCGGGTTTCCTTCCCCGAAACCCTAAAAAAACCACTCGCGCAGCCGCCGGACATGTCCGTTTCCGGCCGGACGCTTCGCACCGCCACCCCGACCCAATGGCAGCATGCCACCTGTCCACCGCCGCTGTTCCACCGCCGCCGGCCCGCGGATCCCATCCGGGGCCCGCGCGGGCCCATAGC
>NC_057806.1:224890881-224910753 GCF_018294505.1 Triticum aestivum
GCTCCTCGAGTTCCCTCCGCCCGCGTCCGCACCTCGCCGCCCTCGCCGCGCCTCGCCGCTCCGGTGAGGTCCGCAACTCTGGCCGCCTCCACCCTCGTCGCCGGCGTGCGAGATCTCCTACTCCGGCGAACATCGGGGCCCGTGCAGCTACAGTACCTCAGATCTAGATCTGGATCGTGTGGGTTGACTCTTTCCCCCGAAATCCTAACTTTTTGCATACATGACGCATCATAACTTCCTCAACGTTGCTCCGATTCATGCGTGTAGCATATCAAAATGTTCGTCTCGACGAGTACATCTTTTCATCTCATTGCATCATTTTGATTTGAGCTCATCTTGATGCTCGAAATATTGTTGGAAGAGGGCTATGTGATGATAATTTCAGATCTATTTCAACAAATGCACTTTTGTCATTTTTGACATGATTAATGTGTGCATGCTATGATCCTGAGCTCTACATATGTTTTGTAGAATGCCATGCCATCTTTACAGGGGTGTATGCCATGTATTTTTGTGATCTTTGTGGTGACTAGCACAAGCATGCAAAGTAGCTTACTCAATGATGCTGATTTCAGGGACTTAAAATTTCACCAAGTCCTTGCCCTGTCATTATTTTTATGCCATATGTTCATGTTGTTTCCTAGTGATCCGTGCTTCTTTTGAGCATGATCAGTAAGGATGTTTTGTAGATGATGTTGTGCTCTATCCATCCATGTCTTTGTTTAAATTTATGGAGCATCATAGCTTGAGTGAATCAAGCTCTACTTTTGCTATAAAATGTTCCTGGCAGATTGTTAACATGTTTAGCGATTTTGCCGAGGTTGTTGCTATTGATCCGTGCATGCTATGTTGTTGTTCTTGCCATGTCTAGCATCTATGCCATGTCTTCTTGAGGGTTGTATGCTTAGTTTGTCATGCCATGCCTCGTAGTGAGTGCATCGAGCTCGTAAACATGCCTACTTGTTAACTGTTTTGCATGCTCCAGTTTTTCACTAAGTCCGAATCTGTTTATGTTTTTGCTATGTTCACACGCTTGCAATTGTATTTTCTGATCCCTTTTGGCTCATGGTCACTGGGGGACTTCTGTTATATGCTTTGATTAGCTTCATGCCATGCCTTGCTTTGCCATGATATGTTCCTGTAGCATGTAGTTATCGTGCTCTAAACATTGCTTCCTGATGATAAATTCCTGACTTGTTATTTCACGAAGTCTGTAACCTGTTATCTTTTGCACTTTTGCCATGCTTGTTTGATCCTGTTAATGAGTGAATTAGCCATAGCTCAGTGTTCATCTTTTGTCAAGCATCGTGAGAGGATCTCTGCCATGTATTTTGTTGCATGTTTGAGTGCTGTAGCATGATGTTCTTGATGCATTTAGGTGGTCTCGTGCTAATTATCGCAGATCGGTGCCATATTTGTTTTGCTTGCCATTTCCAAACCATGCATCCGATTCCGGTGATCTTTATATCGATTTCGACCGAAATCAACTCCTCTTTCCAGTGGAACTCTTGGATTTCCAAGTTTAGGCCAGGTTCAATCATTCCTTTCCAAATCATGCATATGCATCACATACCGCATCCCGCATATCATGCCATGTTCATGTGTTGGTTGTTTACTATGTTGTGTGCTTCTTTTCGGTGTTGCTTCTTCGGGTTGGTTCCGATAACATCGCGTTTGTGAGGACCCGTTCGACTATGTCCGTTTGTCTTCTTCATGGACTCGTTTTTGTTCCTTGCAGGATTTCATGCAAGATGACCATACCCTCGAAATCACTTCTATCTTTGCTTGCTAGTTGCTCGCTCTTTTGCTATGCCTATGCTGCGATACCTACCACTTGCTTATCATGCCTCCCTTATTGTTAAGCCAAGCCTCTAACCCACCTTGTCCTAGCAAACCATTGTTTGGCTATGTTACCACTTTGCTCAAGCCCGTCTTATAGCATTATTAGTTGCAGGTGAAGATTGGAGTTTGTTCCATGTTGGAACATGGATATTTTGTTGGGATATCACAATATCTCTTATTTAATTAATGCATCTATATACTTGGTAAAGGGTGGAAGGCTCGGCCTTATGCCCGGTGTTTTGTTCCACTCTTGCCGCCCTAGTTTCCGTCATATCGGTGTTATGTTCCTGGATTTTGCGTTCCTTACACGGTTGGGTTAGAATGGGAACCCCTTGACAGTTCGCCTTGAATAAAACTCCTCCCACAAGGCCCAACATTGGTTTCACCATTTGTCACCTAGCCCTTTTCTTTTCCCTTGGGAGTCACGCCCCCGAGGGTCATCTTTATTTTAACCCCCCCGGGCCAGTGCTCCTCTGAGTGTTGGTCCAACCTGTCAGCTGCCGGTGGCCACCAGGGGCAACTCTGGGCTGGTCTACCGGAACCTTGGACAATCCGGTGTGCCCTGAGAACGAGATATGTGCAGCTCCTATCGGGATTTGTCGGCACATTTGGGTGGCTTTGCGGGTCTTGTTTTACCATTGTCGAGGATGTCTTGTAGTCGGGATGCCGAGTCTGATTGGAATGTCTTGGGAGAAGGAATATCCTTCGTTGACCGTGAGAGCTTGTGATGGGCTAAGTTGGGACACCCCTGCAGGGTTTTGAACTTTCGAAAGCCGTGCCCACGGTTATGGGCAGATGGGAATTTGTTAATATCCGGTTGTAGAAAACCTAAAGTTTATCTTAATTAAAATGCATCAACCGCGTGTGTAACCGTGATGGTCTCTTCTCGGCGGACTCCGGGAAGTGAACACGGCGTTGGAGTAATGCTTGACGTAGGTTGTTCTAGGATCACTTCTTGATCATAGTTGTTCATCCATGCTTTTACCTTCTCTTCTTGCTCTCATTTGCGTATGTTAGCCACCATACATGCTAGTCGCTTGTTGTAGCTCCACTTCATACCTTTTGCCTTACCTTTAAGCTTAAATAGTCTTGATCGCGAGGGTGTGAGATTGCTGAGTCCCCGTGACTCACAGATTCTTCCAAAACCAGTTTGCAGGTGCCGATGATACCGTACAGGTGATGCAACCAAGCTCAAGGAGGAGCTCTATGAAGATCTTGTCCTTTATGTTGTTTCGTTCTAGTCGATCAGTAGTGGAGCCCAGTTGGGGTCAATCGGGGATCTGTGTAGCATTTGCGGTAGTCTTCTTTTTATTTTGGTTCCATTGTCAGACCTTGAGTGTTTTTGGAGGAATGTAATGTTATATTCATGTATTGTGTGAAGTGGCGATTGTAAGCCAACTATGTATCTGTCACACCCTGATTTTCATGCCACAACACTTAAGCTAATAAATCATGATAAAATGTGGTTTGACAAAAACTTTTGAGTGTTTTGGACTTTGCTTGATTTGATTTTTGCCTGTTGTTTGCTAGTGCTCTAAAAATCAAATAAATCCTCCAACTCCTATACTTCACCTCCTTGCTCCAAACTCTTGAACCAATGATCATGTCATGTGTATAGGACATAAAAATAATTTCTTACAAAAATAATTTGGCCAAAAAGTATTTTCTAAAATTAGTTTTCGAAAAACCCTTGAATTGAGATTTGCACTGCAAGTACTTGATTTGAGGAGTGAAAAATCTTTCAAAAGGTATATTTGAAACCTATTAGATATAGGATTCCCAGAAACCACAAAAATATAATTTTAAAAGTTATTTTCCTATTTTATTTAAAAGCTTTTTCTTAAGGCCAGAAATGGTCTTTAATAGGGAAAAATTATTTTATTGTTTCAAAAATATTTGACAAAAATCAGGGAAACTAAGGGGGCATATATTTCCCATATATAAGAGTTTCAACACATGGTCATGTTCAAAATATTGGTCAAATCCCTCAAAAACCCTTCTGGATATTTCAAGCTTTTGAAATGTTTACAAAGGAAATATTCCCCAAAAATTCCATGAAAATTCTATCATGTCACATATGACATGTTTGATGATCTTGCCAAGCCTCATGTCATGGAGAATAGAATAACCCCATGAAATCCCCTCAAAACCATTTCTGCCCATTTCAAGGATTTGAAATATTTCTACAGGAAATATTTTCATAAAAATCCAGGAAAATTCTAGCAAGTCACAAATGCATATTGTGATGATCTTGCAAAGCCTCACTTCGATCAAGGTCATTATGGTCCACCAAAATGCCCCATAACCCTTTCTGTTCAGAACCTAATTTGAGCAAGTTTGTACTACCAACTTTCTCCCCTTAACCCCAACTTTTGTGAGCATGTTCACATGACCAAATGAGGCCACTACACCAAGTAGTGCATCAAGGAGAAGTGTTATGCTCAACTAGATCTACACAAGTCTATTTCTGCTCATTTCTAGGGTTTACAAAAGTTGCATTGGCAACTTTACCCAAATAAGCGCCAAATTGGTGAGAGGCCCTAATTATATGTGTCATTTCACCCTGTGGAGTCTCATGGCAATTGGAAATCATCTGCCGGCCCAAACCATCATCAAACACCTTCTGCCATTTTTCCAAAAACACCATTTTGACCCCTTCCACTAATCTCCTTGAGCTCAACTTTTTACCACAGCTCCTCCTAGACCTCTTCTAGCTCCAGTCGCAATGGCTGCATCTCAGATCAATAATTGAGGGGTGAAACCACCTCTTCTACCTCTCTGGACAGCCCTTGCACCCCTCTTCCTCTCCTTCCTCCTCACTTCAGTGGCCACCCAAGGCATCCAAGGCTTTCCCCACATTCTTTACTCCTTCCTAGAGCTACCAGACATGCTTGTCCGTGCCCACTTTGCCAAAAAATGGCATGCCGGCCATTTGCACGCTCTGGAGCACGCTACAGTGCGCTCCCGCACTGTAGCCGCCCCCTGCCAACCGCCTCCGGCCACCTCGGGCCTCCCCAGCATGTCTCACGAGGCCGCCTCGGCGTCTGGGACACGGCAAGCTGCCGGCCCCCTCCTAGACCTCTCCCCTCTCTCCTCCATGGAGCCCGCCCGAGTACGCCGTAGGCCGCGTCCATGGTGCACCACGGCCCCTCTATTTAGAGGCCCTCCCAAGCTCTCCTACGGCCTCTTCCCGCTCTCCATCTTCCCCAGCAATCTCCCAGACAACATCCCTCTCCCCTTAGTGCTCTCCTGCCCTCTCCATGTCCGGAGTGCCGCCGCCGACCGCCTCTCGGATTCGGGCACCACATCCCCTCTCTCTTCTCCCTACCCACTCCAGTACTCCCTCACCACCACCACGAAGCCCCCCATCGCCTCCATCCTTCCTCGGGACGCCCCTGCGCTCGAAGCCGGCAATGGACGACGCCACCCTCCGCCGTGGTCGTGGCCCCACTCGCCTTCGTCCTCTGTTGGACGTGCTGACAAGGGGGAGCGGGCGCGGCGCAGTCCCCGAGCTCGCCGGTGCGCCGGGCACCCGCAGCAGCGCCCTTGGTCGCCGGGGATGAGCTCGGCCTCGCCCCTCTGTTCCTGCGGCACGGGAGGCCGCGCGAGGAAGAAGAAGGCCGGCCGGTGGACCGGCGACCCCACCGGTCAGCCTCTGCCGACGTGTCCAGCCGAACCCACTCGGGTTAAGTGGAGGCGGGATATGCGGGAACCGCCTTCCCGGCAGGGAAGCGTACTCCCCTAATACGCCTTCGGCGTCGCCCTGTCGTCCGCGTGGCCGAGCCGCTAGGCCGGCCCAGTGCGCTGCGACGCTATGCTGCGCTCGGTGCGCGGCATAGGTATACCCCCCCCCCCACACACTTCCTTTGTCTTTTCCTTTTCCAGAAATTTGTAAAATCTCCCAAATATTCATATTAACTCCAAATTGAATGATTCAAATTTCTGGTGACTCCATAAATCATGATCTACCTGTTGGTGCAGCATGCACATTTTTCTAGAACAATTTTCCTCAAACAAATTAAATAAAATCCCATTTTCCATTTCTGTGATAAACTTTAGAAAATCACAGAGGGCTCAAATTTGATCCAAATGCCATGATTCAAATTTCTAGATGCTCCTGAGTTTATAACTTAGGTCATGAACATTTTTATTAATACTTTCTGGGCCACACAATATAATGAGCCATTTCTTCATATTTGTCAAGTTTGCAAATTCGTAGGAAATCCATTTGAACTCCAAATCCAGTGAAACCAATTCCTAGATGCTTCTAAAATCATCCTTTGTTAAATGGGTGCCTTTGCTCATTTTTCAAAAAAATGTTTCTGTACACTTCTTGCAAATTCATAAACTCCTTGGTTCCGTCATATCAAAATGTTTAGAAATATCCACTAACCAAATTCCAATGAAACCACTCTGGTTAATTTTCATATAACCAGAGATGTCCTAGAAAAGTCAAATCAATATTTTTCGAGCACTTTCATTTCCTGCCTTGTTGTGTTGCTTATTATGGTTGCTTTCGACGATAGTTAATGAAGTAGACGAAATGCTTGGAGTTGGACCAGAGATATTTGAAGACCTCGAAGACTTTGTTAAAATAGGCAAGCAGCCCTTTGACCATGTTTAAGAAACCCTTTTTATGCATGTCATATGGCACTTTTATTGCTTGCATCGAAGTCATGATAAAATGGTGACCACTTGAGGTGGTTTGCCTCCGTTGCTTCCTCGTTGATACTTGCATTGTGCATGACCCTACCTCCTTATGAGGGTTATGTCGGAGGGAGTAGATAGGATGCTAAGTAGTGCTACGCAAAAGGGATGGGAATATGCATGGTGATGGAGAATAAGTATTTTCAAAGGACTTTTCGAAAACCCCGTCGGGTGCCACTTATGCCCGAGGGAGATGATGAGTTGGGTAACCACTTGATGACGAAGTGGTGTACCTAGGCAAATGTGTGTTTTGTTTTTCAAAACGGATTAGTTTAAGTTGCGACCGTTATTCCAACCTTACATGCACAACCACTCTACCCTTATATGGGAAAGGGCATTATTGATTACCTAGGCCGATACTAGCTTGGAGCCCGCATTACTAGTGACAGGGGAGAGTTGGTGCTCTCTCTCGGGACGGGGTCGTGCCAGGTAGGGCGGCCATGACTGTCTTCATAGGGCACCGGACACACCGTTGGTACCCCGTGCTTGTGGTATGTGATGAAAATGGGAGCGAGGCTCCACAATTTTAAGATGTGAAATGTTGGGCACGGGGGTTACTGCCAATCGAGTGGACTCTATGTTAGTGTCGTCTAGGGAAAGATAGTGATCGGGTGCTTACCCCGGGTACTAGAGTTACCGTGGGTCGTGGATGACACAGAAGTTCCCCGAATCTTGTGGGTAAAGTGTGCAACCTCTGCAGAGTGTAAAACTATTGGAATAGCCGTCTCCATGGTCAAGGACAGTTGGGTAACCGCTCTTGGGCTACGTCCCCTTGTTTTCAACCAGTGTGTAAGTGGGAAGAACTACTTGGGTCAAGTCAAAGGACTTGACATGATTGAGTTGGGTTGATGCCCACTCTATTTATGTTGATATCTGCAACCTGTCCTCATGGTTACTTGAATTCTCCTGATGCATGTCTTACAAGTTGTTGACATGTCATTGCACTCAAAACTAGCTTTCTGCAAAAATTTACCTATATCATGCATTGTTGTATCTTGAGCCAAAACATGGGTTGCTTGCGAGTACATTCAAAGTACTCATTGGCTTGCCACTAGTTATTTTATTGGCCAGGCATGAAAGAACATGATATGAAGAAGAGTACCTCGGTGACGAACATGCGAGCTAGGACGCTTCCCAGTCAGAATGCTAGTAGGGTTAAGGCAGATGGCATGGGTCCAAGTCATCGACGAAGATTTCCGCTGCGATGTTATACTCAAGACTTGACCATAATGGTCCTACTTGTGTAATACGGTATGTATGGATGTAAGACTCTTGTTATTCAGCTTATGTGTGTTCAGTGAGCATTGATCTCTGGGATCACTGTACACGTGCATTCGGTGATCACGACTTATGAGTCGGGGTCCCCACAGAGCTGGTATCAGAGCCATCCTGACTGTAGGAAGCCTTAGTTAGCATGGTCGTCAGTTAGGGTAAAACTATTTCCAAAACTACGACTAGTTTTCAAAACTATCTATACTTCTCTTCCCTTCTCAGTTTTTCGAAAACTAAGGTATACTTTCCTTATTGATCTCTTCCCCTTCAAAACCTTTGGTCGCTAGAACCCTTATGCCTCTAACTACTGGATTCCTTGTAATCCTCGTGGATAATCTAGAAGGAAGATGCCTTGCCAGACATTCACCCACATCTCCTGAACACAAGATTGGCGACATCACAACAAGACGATACCAACAGAAGATACATCCTCGAGGAATGAGGACCTGAAGACCCAAGAGATGGTGACACCCTTGACACTGCCCCAAGATGATGCAACCTTAGCCTACAATGATCAGGGCACAAAATATGCAAGATCATGATATGCATCGCTAATAGAGCAACAATGTGCTTACCGATGTTGTATCGGCAACCACTGGTGGATGAGAACCTAGCCATTTGGTCCACCTCACTATAGTGAGCAGGAAAACGGTTCTCTTCATCCCTCGCTCTCGGTGACGATATTGTCAACAATGTGTCCGACGGATTGGACCTCTATTATGCCTTGTTAATATCATTGCATAAGGGATTACCTACTTGGTACCCTTGATGCCTTAGAAGACAAAAAGGGATTGTCATGATTAAGAAGACAACAGAAGACCGAGTTAATGCCTGCTATGAGGAGCCACCTTCACCCCATCACTTCAACAGGCGAGAAGTTGTTGAAGAATCTTCAGGCTCAACCCGGATTATTTCATTGAACAACTACAAGAGACGTAGCAACACCTGAGGAAAACCCAGAAGAATGCATGAGGCACGAAGTAAAGCACGACTACTTAGTCCGAGAACCCCTAGGGTAGGATGAGTCGTGTACCCCCTAAGCGCAGTCGAGTCCATATGATGGTTCGAATAGAACCATGACTGTGTGTTGCTTGTTTTTATTTGATTGTGTTTTGATATAAGTCGCACTTTTGCCCTAGGCAACAAGTACGCGACTATATCACCTTCCTTGTTTTCCTTTGTTTGGCCCTTTTGGCACCCGTTTGGTTGCACTTGCACTATAGAACCCCCTTTAGGCATCCCCCTTCATGCTACTTATCCCTCTCATCTCCCTCCTCAACTGAAGACCAGCAAGACAAGATGCACCAAGGAGTCTACTTTGGCAACCAACTAGCACTGAAGAACTTTTCTACAGCCTCCTCGACCAAGTAAAGCTCTATAGAGTCATGTTTAACCCCCAGACTAGAAACCCATTCTGAGACCCTTCGAGACTTCACGAGATACCCCAGCTCGAGTCGTTAACCATGTGCTTAACCCATAGAATTGCAAGAGAACCAGTTAAGCCTCTGTAAACCTTGCACAACATTGGGTTCATTATGGAACTAGTGGACATAGTGAACGAGCACATTGTCACCCTAATATAGCACAAGAACTGACAATGCCATAAGGAAGACCAATTTGAGGATATAGGAATAGAGGAAAAATGACTTCATGAGTTTGTATCAATGACCCTGAGGAATTATCTGATACTTTGGTAAATCATGAGTGATGATTGGATTTGGCCTATATGAGATGATGCTTTCGATGGTATAAGGTTATTTGTTGGAAGGACTAGATGGACTATTGGCATCTCAGAAACCGTGCTTAAGGATAAGATAATAAAATGTTCACTCGCACACTAGAATCCTTGAAACCCTTAAGCCCTACTAAGCCACAACATGGTCGGGTCATTACCATAGGTCTAGACTCTAAATCAAGAACACCTCGGACCATACTCAACCGTGACCACCACCAATACCCCCAGCCTACTTTATGTACCCCGTGAACAAAGTTTTCATGGAGTGCTTAGACAAGATAGTTGTCATCCTTACTTTGGTAACATACTTGTCTACCCGAAGACGGAAGAAGAATCACTGAGCTGGTGAAGAAACATTTGAAGACCGCCATGCCAAGGAGGAAGAGCTATACCAACCACCATCGCCAAGAAATAAACGTCCGCGTTGAAGACCAGGTGTATCTGCAAGCCACTTCTCTCAAAGGAATCAAGCATTTCCATGTCAAAGGGAAACTCACACCAAGATTTATCGGCCTTCCCCAAGATCACCGCAAGATGAAGAATAGACGGCTACCAGCTAGAGTTATCACCTGAGTCACCCACTGTGCACAACGTTTTCCCACACGACACCACTCCGGAAACGTTTCCAACTTCCTAACTAGCCTGACCTCTACAAGGACATCGACCACGAGCCATCGACCTCCAGCCCAATATGACCTAAGCGAGAGATCCCAATTGCAATCTGGATCAAGCAGGACGACAAACACGAAGCCACGCCATCGAGTACTTCAAGGTTCAATGGAGCACCAAACGGAAGCAGAAGCAGTATGAGGACGTGAAGACTACCCCAAATCCTAGTTTCTGTATTCCTTTCCGTGCCTAGTCTGGGAATCTCGGGGACGGGATTCTTGTAAGGGGGGTAGGTCTGTCACACCCTGATTTTCATGCCACAACACTTAAGCTAATAAATCATGATAAAATGTGGTTTGACAAAAACTTTTGAGTGTTTTGGACTTTGCTTGATTTGATTTTTGCCTGTTGTTTGCTAGTGCTCTAAAAATCAAATAAATCCTCCAACTCCTATACTTCACCTCCTTGCTCCAAACTCTTGCACCAATGATCATGCCATGTGTATAGGACATAGAAATAATTTCTTACAAAAATAATTTGGCCAAAAAGTATTTTCTAAAATTAGTTTTCCAAAAACCCTTGAATTGAGATTTGCACTGCAAGTACTTGATTTGAGGAGTGAAAAATCTTTCAAAAGGTATATTTGAAACCTATTAGATATAGGATTCCCAGAAACCACAAAAATATAATTTTAAAAGTTATTTTCCTATTTTATTTAAAAGCTTTTTCTTAAGGCCAGAAATGGTCTTTAATAGGGAAAAATTATTTTATTGTTTCAAAAATATTTGACAAAAATCAGGGAAACTCAGGGGGCATATATTTCCCATATATAAGAGTTTCAACACATGGTCATGTTCAAAATATTGGTCAAATCCCTCAAAAACCCTTTCCGGATATTTCAAGCTTTTGAAATGTTTACAAAGGAAATATTCCCCAAACATTCCAAGAAAATTCTATCATGTCACATATGACATGTTTGATGATCTTGCCAAGCCTCATGTCATGGAGAATAGAATAACCCCATGAAATCCCCTCAAAACCATTTCTGCCCATTTCAAGGATTTGAAATATTTCTACAGGAAATATTTTCATAAAAATACAGAAAAATTCTAGCAAGTCACAAATGCATATTGTGATGATCTTGCAAAGCCTCACTTCAATCAAGGTCATTATGCTCCACCAAAATGCCCCATAACCCTTTCTGTTCAGAACCTAATTTGAGCAAGTTTGTACTACCAACTTTCTCCCCTTAACCCCAACTTTTGTGAGCATGTTCACATGACCAAATAAGGCCACTACACCAAGTAGTGCATCAAGGAGAAGTGTTATGCTCAACTAGATCTACACAAGTCTATTTTTGCTCATTTCTAGGGTTTACAAAAGTTGCATTGGCAACTTTACCCAAATAAGCTCCAAATTGGTGAGAGGCCCTAATTATATGTGTCATTTCACCCTGTGGAGTCTCATGGCAATTGGAAATCATCTGCTGGCCCAAACCATCATCAAACACCTTCTGCCATTTTTCCAAAAACACCATTTTGACCCCTTCCACTAATCTCCTTGAGCTCAACTTTTTACCACAGCTCCTCCTAGACCTCTTCTACCTCCAGTAGCAATGGATGCATCTCAGATCAATAATTGAGGGGTGAAACCACCTCTTTTACCTCTCTAGACAGCCCTTGCACCCCTCTTCCTCTCCTCCCTCCTCACTCCAGTGGCCACCCAAGGCATCCAAGGCTTTCCCCACATTCTTTACTCCTTCCTAGAGCTACCAGACATGCTTGCCCATGCCCACTTTGCCAAAAAAATGGCATGCCGGCCATTTGCATGCTCTGGAGCACGCTACAGTGCGCTCCCGCACTGTAGCCGCCCCCTGCCAACCGCCTCCGGCCACCTCGGGCCTCCCCATCGTGTCTCATGAGGCCGCCTCGACGTCTGCGACACGGCAAGCTGCCGGCCCCCTCCTAGACCTCTCCCCTCTCTCCTCCATGGAGCCCGCCCAAGTGCGCCGTAGGCCGCATCCACGGTGCACCACAGCCCCTCTATTTAGAGGCCCTCCCGAGCTCTCCTACGGCTTCTTCCCGCTCTGCCTCTTCCCCAGCAATCTCCCAGACAACATCCCTCTCCCCCTAGTGCTCTCCCGCCCTCTCCATGGCCGGAGTGCCGCCGCCGACCGCCGCTCGGATTCGGGCACCACATCCCCTCTCTCTTCTCCCTACCCACTCCAGTACTCCCTCACCACCACCACGAAGCCCCCCATCGCCTCCATCCTTCCTTAGGACGCCCCTGCGCTCGAAGCCGGCAATGGCCGATGCCACCCTCCGCCGTGGCCGTGGCCCCACTCGCCTTCGTCCTTCGTTGGACGTGTTGACAGGGGGAAGCGGGCGCGGCGCAGTCCCCCGAGCTCGCCGGTGCGCCGGGCACCCGCAGCAGCGCCCCTGGTCGCCGGGGATGAGCTCGGCCTCGCCCCTCTGTTCCTGCAGCACGGGAGGCCGTGCGAGGAAGAAGAAGGCCGGCCGGTGGACCGGCGACCCCACCGGTCAGCCTCTGCCGACATGTCCAGCCGAACCCACTCGGGTTAAGTGGAGGCGGGATCTGCGGGAACCGCCTTCCCGGCAGGGAAGCGTACTCCCCTAATATGCCTTCGGCATCGCCCTGTCGTCCGCGTGGCCGAACCGCTGGGCCGGCCCAGTGCGCTGCAGCACTATGCTGCGCTCGGTGCGCGGTATAGGTATAAGCCCCCCCTTCCTTTGTCTTTTCCTTTTCCAGAAATTTGTAAAATCTCCCAAATATTCATATTAACTCCAAATTGAATGATTCAAATTTCTGGTGACTCCATAAATCATGATCTACCTGTTGGTGCAGCATGCACATTTTTCTAGAAAAATTTTCCTCACAGATTTTTCCAGAAATTTGTAAAATCTCCCAAATATTCATATTAACTCCAAATTGAATGATTTAATTTTCTGGTGACTCCATAAATCATGATCTACCTATTGGTGTAGCATGCACATTTTTCTAGAACAATTTTCCTCACACAAATTAAATAAAATCCCATTATCCATTTCTGTGATAAACTTTAGAAAATCACAGAGGGCTCAAATTTGATCCAAATGCCATGATTCAAATTTCTAGATGCTCCTGAGTTTATAACTTAGGTCATGAACATTTTTATGAATACTTTCTGGGCCACACAATATAATTAGCCATTTCTTCATATTTGTCAACTTTGCAAATTCATAGGAAATCCATTTGAACTCCAAATCCAGTGAAACCAATTCCTAGATGCTTCTAAAATCATCCTTTGTTAAATGGGTGCCTTTGCTCATTTTTCAAAAAAATGTTTCTGTACACTTCTAGCAAATCCATAAACCCCTTGGTTCCGTCATATCAAAATGTTTAGAAATATCCACTAACCAAATTCCAATGAAACCACTCTGGTTAATTTTCATATAACCAGAGATGTCCTAGAAAAGTCAAATCAATATTTTTAGAGCACTTTCATTTCCTGCCTTGTTGTGTTGCTTATTATGGTTGCTTTCGACGATAGTTAACGAAGTAGACGAAATGCTTGGAGTTGGACCAGAGATATTTGAAGACCTCGAAGACTTTGTTAAAATAGGCAAGCAGCCCTTTGACCATGTTTAAGAAACCCTTTTTATGCATGTCATATGGCACTTTTATTGCTTGCATCAAAGTCATGATAAAATGGTGACCACTTGAGGTGGTTTGCCTCCGTTGCTTCCTCGTTGATACTTGCATTGTGCCTGACCCTACCTCCTTATGAGGGTTATGCCAGTGGGAGTAGATAGGATGCTAAGTAGTGCTACGCAAAAGGGATGGGAATATGCATGGTGATGGAGACAAAGTATTTTCAAAGGACTTTTCGAAAACCCCGTCGGGTGCCACTTATGCCCGAGGGAGATGATGAGTTGGGTAACCGCTTGATGACGAAGTGGTGTACCAAGGAAAATGTGTGTTTTATTTTTCAAAATGGATTGGTTTAAGTTGCGACCGTTATTCCAACCTTACATGCGCAACCACTCTACCCTTATATGGGAAAGGGAATTATTGATTACCTAGGACGATACTAGCTTGGATCCCGCATTACTAGTGATGGGGGAGAGTTGGTGCTCTCTCTCGGGACGGGGTCGTGCCAGGTAGGGCGGCCATGACTGTCTTCACAAGGCACCGGACACACCGTTGGTACCCCGTGCTTGTGGTATGTGATGAAAATGGGAGCGAGGCTCCACAATTTTAAGATGTGAAATGTTGGGCACGGGGGTTACTGCCAATCGAGTGGACTCTATGTTAGTGACGTCTAGGGAAAGATAGTGATCGGGTGCTTACCCCGGGTACTTGAGGTACCGCGGGTCGTGGATGACACGGAAGTTTCCCGGATCTTGTGGGTAAAGTGTGCAACCTCTGCAGAGTGTAAAACTATTCAAATAGCCGTGTCCACGGTCAAGGACAGTTGGGTAACCGCTCTTGGGCTACGTCCCCTTGTTTTCAACCAATGTGTAAGTGGGAAGAACTACTTGGGTCAAGTCAAAGGACTTGACATGATTGAGTTGGGTTGATGCCCACTCTATTTATGTTGATATCTGTAACCTGTCCTCATGGTTACTTGAATTCTCCTGATGCATGTCTTACAAGTTGTTGAACATGTCATTGCACTCAAAACTAGCTTTCTGCAAAAATTTACCTATATCATGCATTGTTGTATCTTGAGCCAAAACATGGGTTGCTTGCGAGTACATTCAAAGTACTCATTGGCTTGCCACTAGTTATTTTATTGGCCAGGCATGAAAGAACATGATATGAAGAAGAGTACCTCGATGACGAACATGCGAGCTAGGACGCTTCCCAGTCAGAATGCCAGTAGGGTTAAGGCAGATGGCATGGGTCCAAGTCATCGACGAAGATTTCCGCTGTGATGTTATACTCAAGACTTGACCATAATGGTCCTACTTGTGTAATACGGTATGTATGGATGTAAGACTCTTGTTATTTAGCTTCTGTGTGTTCAGTGAGCATTGATCTCTGGGATCACTATACACGTGCATTCGGTGATCACGACTTATGAGTCGGGGTCCCCATAGTATCTTTTCCCTTATTGTGTTACATGGGTTTTTTGCGAAGATTACCTCACTTGCGACATTGCTTTCAATCCGGTTATGCCTCTATGTCGTGATTCGACACGTGGGAGATATAGCCGCATCGAGGGCGTTACAAGTTGGTAATCAGAGCCTTCCCTGACCTTAGGAGCCCCCTGCTTGATCGAATCGCTAGCGTTGTTGAGTCTAGAAGAAAATTTGGAGTCATTTAGGATTATATTTATCGGAGAGTTAGGACTTCTTTTTACTCCTCAGTCCCTCCGTCGCTCTGGTGAGGCATCCTGGCGTGGAGTTTTGACTCCTCTCTTCTCAAATTTCACAAAAAACAAATTTAGGATCACGCGGGTATCTTGGAATCGTTCCGATGGTTTTGTGACGAGAACATTGTTCTTGGTGCCTCCTGACATTTAGGGGTGGTGGCAGTGTCTCGAGGAGTTGAGCTCTGAGGTGTTGTCGTCACAATTTTATCGTTGCAGTTCTGGAATACCTGAGTTTCGCCGACATCGAAAATCTCTTTTATGCAGTTGTTGGTGAGATAACCTCGACGCTACCCAGTACTAGGGTGGGAGTTTGGGAGTATTGCCATAACTCGTATAACGGATGCTTTTCGAAGGTTGTGGTAAATGATTTCCGAAGGTTTCTTGGTTATGTGTTGAAGGATGGATACAACTGGATGTAGGATTTGCTAGCTTTGGGTGAGATATTATGCTTCCCATGTATCCCCAACACCTGATTGCATAACCGGAAAGTTTCGGGAGTTTATAATCGGGAATTCAAGTAGCTCGTAGGATATCTTTCCGACACATGTATGATATGAAATTGGGGTTCGACGTCTAGTGGTCCGCCTATCCACGGTTGGTTTTACAGTGGTCTCGTTGTGTCTTAAAGAGTCCTTGGCTATGCAGACTCGGGGACGCTTCGTATGTCATGTGCATTGCCTTGTACATGATGGTGCTGTACGATCGAGCCTGTGTAGGCCCCACCATGAAAACTTTGGACAAAATCTCTATCATATGTTTGTTCCGGCTTATTCTGCAAGCCAATCCTTTGTTTGGTTTTGAGTTGTGGTATTCAAGTTTCTTCAAAGTCAAGTGTGGATTCCATACCTTTCCTAAATGGTGTTCGCATACTCCGAGGTGTATACCAATCCTTCATGATAATCGAGATTGTCATGTCAATCCTTTTCAACCCGTGTGTCTCTCTTCAAGTGGATCCGATCATTTCAACATCCGCAAGATCAATTCTAAGTTTCTCAACGGTGTTTGTTTCATCCATTCCAAGTTGTCTTTGTTTTTCCCGCCCTCCCTCCCTTTGTTTCTTCAAGGGCTCAGATTTCTTATTCAAGTATCCTGGGAACCCAATCCATTCTTTCTAACAATGTTCTTATCCGGTGATTCTCAAGAAGGTACTAACGGAGCTTCAAGTTATCATTATTCGTTCTTTTTCTTCTCCGGTGGAACCAATTCAAGCTTTTGGTGTTGATCATATCCCTTTTTCCCCGTTTCAAATACCTTCTCATGCAAGTGCTCATCTTATTCAGTCATTTCTCGCTATTCAATTATTCCGGAGTGCTGAAGATATCTCGAAAGGCTCGTCTTTTCCTTCAAGATCCGTTCAAACCTATTCCGAGGTTGTTATCTCATTCAAACCATTTTATTTAACCAGTGCAATCTCTCTTTTCAAGCAATCGTTTCAAAGGTGTTTCTTCTCAGTGGGCCCTAACCCATAGGTCTTTTCCCAGGATCTTACCTGACTCTTCTTATTTTTCCGGAGCTTCTCAAATTCTTTTCTAAAGTTTGACGTAAGAATGATTTATCATCAGTCAAATGTCTTTCTCCAAGATTTCTCAAAATCTTTTCATCGTTGGCTCAACCTCTTCGTTTTTGATTCTTCCGGAGTGTCTAAATAATTCATGGTGGTGTTTCTCGTCGTCATTCTCGGATTTTGAAGACCGAAGAAGAGTTTCTCTTTAATCTTGCTCCATTCTCTTCAAGATTCGTGATTCTAGCTTGTTGCCATCCTCTCATAATTATTTTCGATTGTGGGAGTTCTTTTCACCTATCCGGAGCAATTCAAGAGTGTTCTCAGGTTGTTATCCAGAGTTCATCAATTCAGGGTTATTCATTCTCAGCTGTGAGTTATCATTCTCCAATCTTACCGGTGCATCGCTCAAGTATTCTCTAATTAGTTCATGATCTCTTCGTTCTCATGTATGTAAATTCCCTCAAGCATCTTCATTCGTTTTCTAATTCTTCCCGATGTTTCTTTATATTTTCTTCGTTCATTTTGAATTCTACCGGTGGCTCTTCTAAGATTTTTCTTCCTTCGTTATAATATCAATTGACTCTTTCTTTCCAATCCTACCAGTGGTTCGTTGAAGACCTTCTCAAGTTTGCGCTATATCTATCTTAATCCTTTCTACGAGAATAAGTAGTATACCAAATCCGCTGCTTGTCATCAATCTAAATTGGTGAAGGATACGCATAACAAAATTCTTAATTGTTTCATCTAAGTGATAAATTCCTTCCTTCGGAGTTTGTTCATGATGAATAAATTCTTGATTTTCTTTTGTTCATCTTTTCTTTTCCCAGAGTTCCAAGCTCTCTCTTTTATCTCGTCGCAAAGCTCCATCTAAATCATTGCAAGGTTTCACCTTGTGTTTGCAACTTCTCTTTCCTTTCGTGTGATCATCCTTTTGTTACCGGAGTTCTTCATGGAGGTTCTACATGATGGTTCACTAAGGGTTTAATTCCTTCTTGAAGTTTTCATCAAGATTCTTTTCAGAGGAGCTCAAGTATTCTTCTTCATGCAATCCGAAGTGCAATTCTTTCTTCCGTATCATTGGAGGTGGTGTTATGTCATTGTTAATATTTTTCCTTCATGTTTCATGATTCACAAGTTATCAAGAATGAGGTATTTTAAATCCATCTACATCTTCGTTGGAGTTATCTTGTGTCATGTTTCACCTAAAGCCTTCCATAAGGATTGTTGCTACTTATGGTGCTCATAAATGACCCAATTTCTTCTTTTATCCTCTTGGTGAAATAAGTTTTTCGTTTCCTTGTTCTTATCATTCCAATCTATCATTAAAATTAGTGGCAGAATTTCAACTCAGTTTTGAGGTGTTTTCCATAAGCCCACAATGAGCTTACTCTTTTCGTTGTTGGTTTTCCAACAACTCCGTTCGACCCTTCTCCTAAAGATGCCCTTTTCAAGCTCTTTTGTGACATAAGTTGTCCTTTTCTTCTCCATTCTTTTATTTCAATTATCTATCTTCTATCCTTTCGTTCCGGAGGCATTGTGTTGTTGCTCTCTTCAACCCTTCTTCTTGTTCTTGTCAGGACATGTTCTTTTCATGCTTATCCATTTAACCGGAGTGTCGCGTCCTCTTTTCAAGTGTCCTCTCATCTTGTCAAGATCTTGTTCAATTCCTTCCATTTCCAACCGGAGTGTTGACGTATTTGATCTCTATCGTTCCTTGTGCTCCTTCTTTAAACCAGAGTGTTTGCTTGCACTTCTTCTTCATTTCAACCTTTTTTTCTTATGTCTTTCAACCTACAAGGTTCTAGTATTGATCCTTCTTCCTCTTTTTTGATGGAGATTGTCAAATTCGCTCATCTCTGTTGTATTACTTTCTCGAAGTTGTTCAACTTTTCAAGGTTCTTGGTTTCACTCGTTTGTCAAAGAAGCAACTTAGTTTTACATCTTCCCTTTATCTTCCGTTTTCCCCTCCGGTGCCATTCTAGATCTCGGGACGAGATCCTCTCGTAGTAGTGGAGTGTTGTGACGCCCCGAGACCGATGTGCCAGGTGTCTTCCAGTTATTCGCTGTTGTTGCCTTGTCATTGCTTGTGTGTCATGCATCTCATATCATGTCATCATGTGCATCGCATTAGCATACATGTTCGTCTCATGCATCCCGGCATTTTCCCCGTTGTCCGTTTTGCAATCCGGCGCTCCTATGTCACCTGGTGTCCCTTTCTACCTCTTTTCGTGTGCGGGTGTTAAACGTTTTCTGATTGGACCGAGACTTGTCATGTGGCCTTGGTTTACTACCGGTAGACCGCCTGTCAAGTTTCGTGCCATTTGGACTTCGTTTGATACTCCAACGGTTAACCGAGGAACCAAAAAGGCCTCGTGTGTGTTCCATCCCAACACCCCTTCAAAGTGGCCCAAAACCCACCTAAACACCCTCCATCATCTAGATCGTTCGATCACGATCGCGTGGCCGAAAACCGCACCTCATTTGGAGCTTCCTAGCTCCCTCTACCTCTATAAATGGACCCCCATATCCAAATCCCGGGTTTCCTTCCCTGAAACCCTAAAAAAACCACTCGCGCAGCCACCGGACATGTCCGTTTCCGGCCGGACGCTTCGCGCCGCCACCCCGACCCAATGGCAGCGTGCCACCTGTCCATCGCCGCTATTCCACCACCGCCGGCCCGCGAAGCCCATCTGGGGCCCGCGCGGGCCCATAGCCGCGGCGCCTCCTGCATCGCGCGCCGCCTCCCGCTCCAGGGCCGCGCCACCCGTCGGCTCCCCGCCGCCACCGCGCCGGCCGAGCTCTGCCTCCGCAGCGCCATCGCCCCGC